>NC_142932.1:115919194-115959194 GCF_046866305.1 Octopus bimaculoides | reverse complement strand
TACGCATAAGTCAAATGTTGTTACATCACTACACCACATATGGAAAATGACATCGCTTCGCACGCCTGTGTTTTTCCTAAACCTTGCACCATAACACCCTCAAGCATTTCAGACCCTACTGCTCTGATTTCTCTATTGATGTTCTCCTTCAGTTGCAGCAGGGTCTCCGGTTTGTTGACATAAAACCTCTCTTTCAGGTATCCCCACGAGAAAAGATTCGGGCTAGTCTAGTCTGGGGAACGCGAAGGCCAGTTGACATTGCCGTAACGAGAGATTATTCTCTCTCCAAATCACTGTCGTAGCAACTGCATTGTTTCTGTTGCGGTATGAGCAGTTGCCCCACCTTGCTGGAACCATGTGTGAGGTCTACTTTGAATGACCTTCACGTTCCCCAAACTTGACTATCTCAGAAAGATAGGGTTTACGTCAACAGACCGGAGTCCCTGGTGCAACTGAAAGAGAACATCAATACAGAAATCAAAGAAGAGGGGTTTGAAACTCTTGAGGATGTTATGGGGTGCAAGTTTTGAAAAGAGCACTTGCTTGTCTTATTCATTAGACTGCGGCCAAGGTGTGTGTGTGTGCGTGCGTGCGTGCATACGTGCATATATATGTATGTATACGTTCGTATATGTCAGTATTCGTATTGATGTATATATATATTTGTATTTATGTGCTATTTGAGTGTATTCCACTGATGAAGGCAGAGCATTTCTTATGCAGAGCCATTACTGGAATTATCGCAGTAATTTTTTTGCTAGTTTATTTTGTCTTTTGGCTTCTCTCCTGGGGCTGTATGAACATTTAATGTGGTTTTAGAGTCAAAGTTTGACTGCTATTTCAAGCATGGTGGTATCTCTTAGATACCCTAAATTATAAGTTTTATAAGTTTTATGATAATTATTACCTTTGAAGTTTTTATTCCCCTGCTGGCCACCTGATAAGATCGGGTATTTTGAATAACGATCTTATCCTTATTTATATAAATACATATCGTTGTGTATGTATGTATATTTGTGTGTATTTCTATAGTTTGAAGCTCTGTACACTGTGTCGCACCTTAGGGAAGTGTCTTCTTCAATAGCTTCGTGCATGACAGGTAGAGAGCACGAGAGAGATGTAAATAGAAACAGAACAAATACAGTTATTTTGCAATTTAGCTCGTTAGCTAGATAGAAACTGTCAACTGAGCAAGATCAGAACGAATGAAAAAATTTGTTTTCAAAGCAAAGTAATGTTTGCACTTGTAAAGAAACATTTAACTCACCTTAAAGTCTCTTTTATCACAGATCTCAGGTAAGACATTGATCGAATATCAGCTGATAATGTCTCTGGACTCTGACCAAAGTCTTTGACTTCTGCGTAAAGTTTCTCTTGAACGTGTTGGTTTTTTGATAATTGGTACAGCAGAAATGCAAGACTGTGGCCTGTCTGGTGAAATAAAAATGTCATTAAACAGAAGTACAAAGCATTCTTAGAGTAATCTTACGCAGATGAGAAAAAGAAAAACAACTCAACGAAAGTAAGCTAGTTAGACTGTCATAAAACCTATAAGCAGTCACTTGATCTATTAAAAATGGACATCAAAATATCACCCCCATATCATATTCTACCGCATTGAAAGGCAGACATCTTAGAACATGAAATTCTAAACACATTCTATCCAAAAATACGTGATGAATACATACCTTTTACTTGTTTCAGTCATTAGACTGCGGCCATGTTGGAGCACAGCCTTGAAGAATTTTTAGACGAAAGGATCAACACCAGAACTTATTTTTTTAAGGCCTTGTACTTACTCTATTGGGCTTTTTTGCCAAAACCGCTAAGCTACGAGAACGTAAACACACCAACACTAGTTGTCAAGCAGTGATGGAAGACAGACACAGGCACAAAGACACACACACACACACACGCGCGGTTTTCTTTTAGTTTCCGTCTAACAAATCTACCCACAAGGGTTTGGTCGACCGGTGGCTGTAGTAGAAAACACTTGCCCAAGATGCCATACAGTGGAACTGAACCCAGAACCATGGAGCTGGGAAGCAAACTTCTTACCAAACAGCCACACCTGCACCTAGCCACACTGCCACTCCCAGAAATTCTTTGTTCAATAAGTCTAACAAATTACAGCAGTCACAAACCAATCAAGTTACCGCAATGTCAGGCGTAGGTAACCTCTTTTCGAGCAGCGGGCCTCATGGGACATGCCTCATTATCAGGTGGGCCGCAGTACTAAAAAAATTCAAGGTAAATTCATAGAGTTCTGAGGTCTGCAGTTTGCCCATGATTACTTAATGCCATCATTCGCCTTGCTGGATATAGTAGAGTAATTTGCCTCAATTTCCGTCATAAATAGTAAAAGAATCATCGAGCCAACGAGGGATAGTCGTTACAGCAGTCAGATAGAATTTTGAGGTAATCGTTCAGCTCTCTGCACTCAGAGAGTTCAAATCCCTCGGAGCTCAAATTTGCCTTTTATCTTTCCAGAGTAATTCAAAAGGTCACACTCTGGCTCTGCCTCAGAATTAGGTGTTTCTAGAATGCTACTTACAGGTTAATTCAAGAGCAGGTTATTTGGTCGATCAAACAACTGAATCCTTATCATTGAACGACACTATCTATCTATCGCTCAATCAATCAATCAATCACTCTATCTCCCGCTCTATCTATCTATCTATCTATCTATCTATCTATCTATCTATCTATCTATCTATCTATCTATCTATCTATCTATCTATCTATCTATCTATCAATCTATCTATCTATCTATCTATCTATCTATCTATCAATCAATCAATCAATCAATCAATCAATCAATCAATCAATCAATCAATCTATCTATCTATCTATCTATCTATCTATCTATCTATCTATCTATCTATCTATCTATCTATCTATCTATCTATCTCTTCTCACGGACATGCTGTCACATCGGCTGCGAAGGTAAACGTTTATTTGACCTTTTACTGTCCACATTTTGTTGGAATTTTTAAATAATTTTGTTGCGAAGCACCTAGGCTTCATTTGTGTGTATTTTCAAGGGCAGGAATTGACCCCCAGGGGCAGTTTCGGCCCTAGCAAAATACAAAAATTTCCTTCTTGACATTTGAAAAATGTCGAGAAACATAATTTTGGAACGCTTGTCTTGTTCTTTTGACAAGCATTTCCCGAGGCTTCAGATGCCAGAAGAGAAAAAAGAACAGAATAGCGCGTGCTCATGCAGTGACAGGAACGCAGTTGCTATAAACGTCACAAAGACTGTGAGTACAGCTACTAACAGCCCTCTCACCACCACCACCACCACCACCACCACCACCACCACCACCAACACCAACAACAAAAACAAAACTGTAACCAAGGTTACAAAACCATGCGTGAAAACCGTCACAAATGTCTCTGACGTAAGCACCACTGCTGCTGACGCCATCATCACCACCAACGACAACAACAACAACAACAACAACAGCAACAACGACAACAACAACAACAACAGCAACAACAAGGAAGTAAAGTTATCGGCCGTCAGCAATGACACCATCACCTGTTCAACAAACTCTGCTGCCACTACCACCACCTTTGAACCAGGCAGTACATACACCAACATAAACAAAAATATCCAGAAGAACATGTCCGCCAGCACAACAAAAACAAATTTCGCAAATGCTCTAAAGGAAAAAAGAACAACAGTGACATTCACACAAAAACAAATAAAAGACACAAAATCCCTTCTTACGAAAGAAGGAGATGATGTCAGAATAAACATCCCAAAAGATATTATAGAAATGAAAAACAAAAAGTGCATCATTTATAAACTGGTAAACACAAAAACCAGACGTGTAGAAAATGTTAGCACAGATAAAATTGAAGTTTGTCTTAGAAAAATTTGGCCTTATCAGAATCATGTCACCTGGGGAAGGAAATTTGGAACGGTGCAAGTAAGGTTTCTGGATGAAAATTTAGCTAAACAATTTTCGACACTCTCTCTCCGCACAGATGACTTGGTAATGATACCGAGTTATCTAGGACAGAGAGTGACCAAAGTTATGATAAAAAATGTGCCATCGGAGGTGGACATCCAATGGCTGATATCGGCCGTGTGCCTGGAAATGGAGGAGGCAAATATTTTGGAGATTACGGTCGGAGAGGAAAAGAACTGGGGAGGGAAAAATCTGGAAATCCTTCTCCACATCACGGAGGAGGCTTCACAGAAAATTCCTCCAAACATTAGATTGGCAGAGGACCACAAGCTGTATGTGGTGGTAGAGGGCAGGCGACCTCGCTGTTACCTATGCAACAGCGAAGCACATCTGAAAAAGGACTGCCCTCTGGCCGCTAAACAAAAACAACAACAACAACAACAACAACAACAACAACAACAGAAGCAACTACCAAATACCCCCAACAGAAAAACCTTACTACCAACACCACCAGCAACGCAAAAAACAACAACAGAAATATCAGCAATAACCACAACAGAAAAGACAACAGAAACTGCAAAAACAGAAGAAAAAAAAGAAAATTCCAAGACTGCCTCTCCCTCCCCCATATCACATACACCACACATAAATAACAAGCAGCCAACATCAATAAAAACAGCAACACAAACATTCACAGAAACACACACAGACGCACAAAATTTGCCGTTACCTCTTTCTGACTCCTCAGATCTCCCATCATCCGATGAAGAGAGTGGGGAGGAGTGGAAAATAGCTACGAAAGGAAAGAGGAAGCGCAGTAAGAAGAAAACAAAACAAAATGCAAACACAAACAAAGCAGGGAGATTCACATCTCCCGAAAATACTACTAACACCAATAGTAATATAAAAAAAAACAATGCTAACAGCAATAGACAGTACAAACACAGAGTTGATGAATTACATCAACTCTAAAACAAACATCACAAATAACGATATCAAAACCAACAACCACCCACGTACAACACCGCCAAAACACATTAAAATTATTCATGTAACACCAGCATTACACAACACAATAAAATCCCTCTACCCCAACTCGGTAGGGGGATTCCAGAAATATTTGTGCAAGAAATTGTACAATAGCCTCCTTGGTGAAAAATCCAAGGAGGAAACAAAACTTTCTAACGGCAAGTAACACTCTGTTCTTTTGTTTTGTGCTTTAAAGCACACGTATAAATAGAATCATGGTGAAGATTGGTTGTGTGAATGTGCGTGGCTTAGGGTCCCCTTGGAAACAAGGGTACCTCTTAAATGACATCAAGTCACACAATTTGGATATCATAGCCATTAGTGAGACTAGACTCCATGAACCGCGGGCCCTAAAGTCCATGTTTGGCGGACAGTTTAACATTTATTTTTCTCCCTGTCTGCCGAGGATGGGCGGTAGTGGCACGGCGGTTCTTTTTCGCAAGAGTCTGGATCTCCAAGTAAAGACGATATTTACGGACCCGGAGGGTAGACTGGTTGTCCTAGATGTGGACGGCAGCGATGGAGGCGCTTTTCGGTTGCTGGCAGTTTATGTGCCTCCTTTAACAGGTCGGTCAGACTTCTTTCGACGTCTAGAAGTATTCCTGGGAACGTCTCGTCCCTTACTTTTAGTGGGGGATTGGAATGCTACCTTGGACACGCATCTAGACTACGTGGGGAGTGACAAAACTAGAAGGGGATGCAAAGGCCTCATAGACCTGCTCAGACGCTTCCAGTTGTCTGACAGGTACCGACTCGACCACCCAAATGTGCCAACGTGGACTTGGAGCAACCGCATTGGGTCGTCGAGATCGTATCTAGATAGGATAGTGTGTAGGACAAGAGATAGAGATAGTTTAGGATGTCCACAGTTCCACATAGTCAGCTACACGGATCACAAACTTGTGACGTGTACGCTAGACATAGATAAGGCACATAGGCAGGGTCCCGGTTACTGGAAACTAAACGCGTCTTTCCCGTCGAGACAGGTTTTCAGAGACCGGATTAGCAAGTTAGTAAAGAGGGCTTTGACGGGAGCCATCGTCAACAACAAATGGTGGTTTGCCCTCAAGAGAGCAGTGAGGGCGGAAGCAATAAGGTATAGCAGGGCACTAGCTGTAGAGAGGAACAGAGAAGAGGGGGAGCTAGTGATAAAGTTAGAAGAGGCATTGCGAAGTGGCATCGCATCCGACGTTTTAGCGGCGAGGTTGGCCCTCGACCAACACTTCAATGCTAAACACGAAGGGTGTGCTGTCAGGGCAAGGATGCGTGCTCTGAGGAATGAAGGTGTTGGAGCCGCACGAGAGGCCCGGGTGGCGGAGGCGCAGCGGGGTAACAGAGCCACCATCCGGTCTCTGGTAGACGAACAGGGGCGCGAATTGCTCGAGCCGAGCAAGATGTGCGAGGCGTTTCAGCGGCATTTTGCCCGACTGTTCGGGAGGAGTGGCGAGCGAGAAGGCAGGGTGGACTTTAGTGCCTACCTGCACAGCTTGCCACGACTCTCGGCAAGAGAGGCGGAGTGCTGCGAAGGGGTCATCACGGCGGAGGAGGTGAGGGACGCGATGGCGGGTTGCTCGACGGACAAATCTCCGGGTTTGGATGGTCTTCCCTACGAGCTTTACAACTGTATGCCAGACTTGTTTGGAGAAGTCTTGGCGGTCGTGTACTGCAACTGGCAGCAGAACGGGAGCATTCCCGGTTTTGTGAGCCGAGGAGCGGTAACGCTGCTGAAGAAAGATCCAAACAAGGGGGACGCCATAGATAACTTTAGGCCCATCACTCTGCTCAATGCAGGCATGAAAATTTTGGCCAAGGTGTTAGCCAAGCGGTTGGCGCTTGTCATCGAGAAACTGGTCGGCACGGAGCAGACGTGCGCCGTGCCGGGCCGGAGCATCCATGACAACCTCCATCTGATGCGCTACATCATAGAGAGGGTAGTTAAGGAACCTGGCATGGGTGGGGCCCTGATCAATTTGGATCAATCCAAAGCTTTCGATAGGGTAGACCATCGATACTTGGAGGCCGTCCTCGAAGCGGCCGGCTTCGGTCCCGTTTTCCGCGGCTGGATGGCTGCCTTGTACACAGGCATCCGTTCGGTTGTTCGCGTCAATGGACGTCTATCGGGACCCTTCGACATTGCACGTTCGGTTCGTCAGGGATGCCCGCTGTCGCCGCTCCTGTACGTATTGACTCTCGAGCCACTACTGCGGAAGCTGGCGACGCTGAGGGGCATCCCGCGAGAACTGGGGTGCGGGACGAGCGTGTCGGCATACGCGGACGACGTCACCGTCATAGCGTCTAGCCACGAGCACATCGAGCTTGTCGGCGAGACGCTGAAAGACTACGAAGCGGTGACGGGAGCGAAAATCAACCGGGATAAGTCGGTGGGTTTGCGGCTCGGCACCTGGAGAAGTAAGCCCATACCGTCCGGCAGCGCCTCAGTAGTGGGACGCTGGACGGACGGTCCGGTCAAGTTGCTCGGAGTCTGGTTCGGTCCGGACCTGCAAACGGAGAAGAACTGGGACGAGATAACGAGTAGGGTGGCCACTCTCTGCCGGCAATGGTCCGAGAGGAAGCTGTCCCTAAAAGGTCGGGCGGAGGTGGCGAACGCGTACATCGCGTCCGTCATCGAATACCGCCTGACCGTCGTGCCTTGTCCCGATCGCGCCATCACCGAAATGGAGCGCATCCTCTTCCGCTTTTTGTGGAAAGGAAGCGTTCCGATGGTGAGGCGATCCGTTTGTTGCCAACACCCGCTGAAAGGAGGGCTGGGCATGCCGTGGTTGATGATGCGCAGACATGCGCTGAGACTGCGACATCTCCGGCTCTACGTAGACGACGGTGAGCAGGTGTGGTCGCCGTTTGTGCGACGCGCTTTCCCGCAGCTCGTCTCCATGACCGAGCTGCAGTCGTGGATCAAAAAGAGGCCGAGGAATGGCGAATGGCACCGTGAGTGTCGCGTTGCTCTGCAACAACTTTGCCGTCCCGGGTCGACCTTGAGCGGCTGCATCACAACGAAGTCATTCTATAGGGGATTAGTGGAGGGCAGGTACGACGACGATCTCGGGGCGAACCTGGGCGTCGACGAGGAATACCTGACCCGCCTGTTCAGGACGACTTTCGGGCCGGGACCTATGGACAACTTCCAGAGATCCCTGGCCTGGCAGTGTTACCGAGAGGCGCTACCCGTTCGGGATAAGCTCTATAGACACGGCTCGCGAAATGTGGGGCCGACCTGCCCGAGATGCGGTCAGAGCGATGAAACCGTTCTGCACGCACTCGTGCAGTGTCCAACCATTTCGGAGCTGTGGGCTTATGTCGAACGACTGCTGTCGCGTGTGGGACGAGTCGGTTTATCAACCGAGTCTATCGTCAATATCGTCACGCCTCCTTCCTTTAAACGGGAAGGAAGAGCTGTATTTATCGTACTTGTGGCTATGGCCAAAGAATGCATCTGGTGGACGCGTCTGAAAGGATTAGAGACAAATACTTTCCTCTCTGGTCAATCTCTCATCAACTTTTTCAAGTATCACTTGAAAAGGAAGGTGAGAGTAGAGAGGCAAGTGTTGTCTAGCAAATGTTTCGAAAAAAGATGGATACATGTAGCAAGAATGGCACGTATAAATGACGAAGCCACCTTGACCATGATTCTATAAAACGTTTTAAAATTTTGTAAACAGAGAAATCTTATTTAACAAACTGTGACGCTAAAGACCGAGGTTACCGTGGTCTTTTCGTAGGTTTTTCTTTCCACGGATAACCTCCCCATTTATTGGGAATTTTTTGTATTTTTCGTATTTTTTGTAAATACCCCAAACGTTTTGCGATGTTTTTTTTTTTTTTTTTTTTTTTTTTTCATCGTTGTCCCCACTTTTGTTTTTTTTTCTGCTTTGTTTTCGACCCCCTCGAAAAGAAAAACTCTACATTTGTATTTTGTCCCCTCTGTGTTGAGCCCTGTGTGGCTAATAAAGAAACCTATCTATCTATCAATCAATCAATCAATCAATCAATCAATCAATCAATCTATCTATCTATCTATCTATCTATCTATCTATCTATCTATCTATCTATCTATCTATCTATCTATCTCTTCTCACGGACATGCTGTCACATCGGCTGCGAAGGTAAACGTTTATTTGACCTTTTACTGTCCACATTTTGTTGGAATTTTTAAATAATTTTGTTGCGAAGCACCTAGGCTTCATTTGTGTGTATTTTCAAGGGCAGGAATTGACCCCCAGGGGCAGTTTCGGCCCTAGCAAAATACAAAAATTTCCTTCTTGACATTTGAAAAATGTCGAGAAACATAATTTTGGAACGCTTGTCTTGTTCTTTTGACAAGCATTTCCCGAGGCTTCAGATGCCAGAAGAGAAAAAAGAACAGAATAGCGCGTGCTCATGCAGTGACAGGAACGCAGTTGCTATAAACGTCACAAAGACTGTGAGTACAGCTACTAACAGCCCTCTCACCACCACCACCACCACCACCACCACCACCACCACCACCAACACCAACAACAAAAACAAAACTGTAACCAAGGTTACAAAACCATGCGTGAAAACCGTCACAAATGTCTCTGACGTAAGCACCACTGCTGCTGACGCCATCATCACCACCAACGACAACAACAACAACAACAACAACAGCAACAACGACAACAACAACAACAACAGCAACAACAAGGAAGTAAAGTTATCGGCCGTCAGCAATGACACCATCACCTGTTCAACAAACTCTGCTGCCACTACCACCACCTTTGAACCAGGCAGTACATACACCAACATAAACAAAAATATCCAGAAGAACATGTCCGCCAGCACAACAAAAACAAATTTCGCAGATGCTCTAAAGGAAAAAAGAACAACAGTGACATTCACACAAAAACAAATAAAAGACACAAAATCCCTTCTTACGAAAGAAGGAGATGATGTCAGAATAAACATCCCAAAAGATATTATAGAAATGAAAAACAAAAAGTGCATCATTTATAAACTGGTAAACACAAAAACCAGACGTGTAGAAAATGTTAGCACAGATAAAATTGAAGTTTGTCTTAGAAAAATTTGGCCTTATCAGAATCATGTCACCTGGGGAAGGAAATTTGGAACGGTGCAAGTAAGGTTTCTGGATGAAAATTTAGCTAAACAATTTTCGACACTCTCTCTCCGCACAGATGACTTGGTAATGATACCGAGTTATCTAGGACAGAGAGTGACCAAAGTTATGATAAAAAATGTGCCATCGGAGGTGGACATCCAATGGCTGATATCGGCCGTGTGCCTGGAAATGGAGGAGGCAAATATTTTGGAGATTACGGTCGGAGAGGAAAAGAACTGGGGAGGGAAAAATCTGGAAATCCTTCTCCACATCACGGAGGAGGCTTCACAGAAAATTCCTCCAAACATTAGATTGGCAGAGGACCACAAGCTGTATGTGGTGGTAGAGGGCAGGCGACCTCGCTGTTACCTATGCAACAGCGAAGCACATCTGAAAAAGGACTGCCCTCTGGCCGCTAAACAAAAACAACAACAACAACAACAACAACAACAACAACAACAACAGAAGCAACTACCAAATACCCCCAACAGAAAAACCTTACTACCAACACCACCAGCAACGCAAAAAACAACAACAGAAATATCAGCAATAACCACAACAGAAAAGACAACAGAAACTGCAAAAACAGAAGAAAAAAAAGAAAATTCCAAGACTGCCTCTCCCTCCCCCATATCACATACACCACACATAAATAACAAGCAGCCAACATCAATAAAAACAGCAACACAAACATTCACAGAAACACACACAGACGCACAAAATTTGCCGTTACCTCTTTCTGACTCCTCAGATCTCCCATCATCCGATGAAGAGAGTGGGGAGGAGTGGAAAATAGCTACGAAAGGAAAGAGGAAGCGCAGTAAGAAGAAAACAAAACAAAATGCAAACACAAACAAAGCAGGGAGATTCACATCTCCCGAAAATACTACTAACACCAATAGTAATATAAAAAAAAACAATGCTAACAGCAATAGACAGTACAAACACAGAGTTGATGAATTACATCAACTCTAAAACAAACATCACAAATAACGATATCAAAACCAACAACCACCCACGTACAACACCGCCAAAACACATTAAAATTATTCATGTAACACCAGCATTACACAACACAATAAAATCCCTCTACCCCAACTCGGTAGGGGGATTCCAGAAATATTTGTGCAAGAAATTGTACAATAGCCTCCTTGGTGAAAAATCCAAGGAGGAAACAAAACTTTCTAACGGCAAGTAACACTCTGTTCTTTTGTTTTGTGCTTTAAAGCACACGTATAAATAGAATCATGGTGAAGATTGGTTGTGTGAATGTGCGTGGCTTAGGGTCCCCTTGGAAACAAGGGTACCTCTTAAATGACATCAAGTCACACAATTTGGATATCATAGCCATTAGTGAGACTAGACTCCATGAACCGCGGGCCCTAAAGTCCATGTTTGGCGGACAGTTTAACATTTATTTTTCTCCCTGTCTGCCGAGGATGGGCGGTAGTGGCACGGCGGTTCTTTTTCGCAAGAGTCTGGATCTCCAAGTAAAGACGATATTTACGGACCCGGAGGGTAGACTGGTTGTCCTAGATGTGGACGGCAGCGATGGAGGCGCTTTTCGGTTGCTGGCAGTTTATGTGCCTCCTTTAACAGGTCGGTCAGACTTCTTTCGACGTCTAGAAGTATTCCTGGGAACGTCTCGTCCCTTACTTTTAGTGGGGGATTGGAATGCTACCTTGGACACGCATCTAGACTACGTGGGGAGTGACAAAACTAGAAGGGGATGCAAAGGCCTCATAGACCTGCTCAGACGCTTCCAGTTGTCTGACAGGTACCGACTCGACCACCCAAATGTGCCAACGTGGACTTGGAGCAACCGCATTGGGTCGTCGAGATCGTATCTAGATAGGATAGTGTGTAGGACAAGAGATAGAGATAGTTTAGGATGTCCACAGTTCCACATAGTCAGCTACACGGATCACAAACTTGTGACGTGTACGCTAGACATAGATAAGGCACATAGGCAGGGTCCCGGTTACTGGAAACTAAACGCGTCTTTCCCGTCGAGACAGGTTTTCAGAGACCGGATTAGCACGTTAGTAAAGAGGGCTTTGACGGGAGCCATCGTCAACAACAAATGGTGGTTTGCCCTCAAGAGAGCAGTGAGGGCGGAAGCAATAAGGTATAGCAGGGCACTAGCTGTAGAGAGGAACAGAGAAGAGGGGGAGCTAGTGATAAAGTTAGAAGAGGCATTGCGAAGTGGCATCGCATCCGACGTTTTAGCGGCGAGGTTGGCCCTCGACCAACACTTCAATGCTAAACACGAAGGGTGTGCTGTCAGGGCAAGGATGCGTGCTCTGAGGAATGAAGGTGTTGGAGCCGCACGAGAGGCCCGGGTGGCGGAGGCGCAGCGGGGTAACAGAGCCACCATCCGGTCTCTGGTAGACGAACAGGGGCGCGAATTGCTCGAGCCGAGCAAGATGTGCGAGGCGTTTCAGCGGCATTTTGCCCGACTGTTCGGGAGGAGTGGCGAGCGAGAAGGCAGGGTGGACTTTAGTGCCTACCTGCACAGCTTGCCACGACTCTCGGCAAGAGAGGCGGAGTGCTGCGAAGGGGTCATCACGGCGGAGGAGGTGAGGGACGCGATGGCGGGTTGCTCGACGGACAAATCTCCGGGTTTGGATGGTCTTCCCTACGAGCTTTACAACTGTATGCCAGACTTGTTTGGAGAAGTCTTGGCGGTCGTGTACTGCAACTGGCAGCAGAACGGGAGCATTCCCGGTTTTGTGAGCCGAGGAGCGGTAACGCTGCTGAAGAAAGATCCAAACAAGGGGGACGCCATAGATAACTTTAGGCCCATCACTCTGCTCAATGCAGACATGAAAATTTTGGCCAAGGTGTTAGCCAAGCGGTTGGCGCTTGTCATCGAGAAACTGGTCGGCACGGAGCAGACGTGCGCCGTGCCGGGCCGGAGCATCCATGACAACCTCCATCTGATGCGCTACATCATAGAGAGGGTAGTTAAGGAACCTGGCATGGGTGGGGCCCTGATCAATTTGGATCAATCCAAAGCTTTCGATAGGGTAGACCATCGATACTTGGAGGCCGTCCTCGAAGCGGCCGGCTTCGGTCCCGTTTTCCGCGGCTGGATGGCTGCCTTGTACACAGGCATCCGTTCGGTTGTTCGCGTCAATGGACGTCTATCGGGACCCTTCGACATTGCACGTTCGGTTCGTCAGGGATGCCCGCTGTCGCCGCTCCTGTACGTATTGACTCTCGAGCCACTACTGCGGAAGCTGGCGACGCTGAGGGGCATCCCGCGAGAACTGGGGTGCGGGACGAGCGTGTCGGCATACGCGGACGACGTCACCGTCATAGCGTCTAGCCACGAGCACATCGAGCTTGTCGGCGAGACGCTGAAAGACTACGAAGCGGTGACGGGAGCGAAAATCAACCGGGATAAGTCGGTGGGTTTGCGGCTCGGCACCTGGAGAAGTAAGCCCATACCGTCCGGCAGCGCCTCAGTAGTGGGACGCTGGACGGACGGTCCGGTCAAGTTGCTCGGAGTCTGGTTCGGTCCGGACCTGCAAACGGAGAAGAACTGGGACGAGATAACGAGTAGGGTGGCCACTCTCTGCCGGCAATGGTCCGAGAGGAAGCTGTCCCTAAAAGGTCGGGCGGAGGTGGCGAACGCGTACATCGCGTCCGTCATCGAATACCGCCTGACCGTCGTGCCTTGTCCCGATCGCGCCATCACCGAAATGGAGCGCATCCTCTTCCGCTTTTTGTGGAAAGGAAGCGTTCCGATGGTGAGGCGATCCGTTTGTTGCCAACACCCGCTGAAAGGAGGGCTGGGCATGCCGTGGTTGATGATGCGCAGACATGCGCTGAGACTGCGACATCTCCGGCTCTACGTAGACGACGGTGAGCAGGTGTGGTCGCCGTTTGTGCGACGCGCTTTCCCGCAGCTCGTCTCCATGACCGAGCTGCAGTCGTGGATCAAAAAGAGGCCGAGGAATGGCGAATGGCACCGTGAGTGTCGCGTTGCTCTGCAACAACTTTGCCGTCCCGGGTCGACCTTGAGCGGCTGCATCACAACGAAGTCATTCTATAGGGGATTAGTGGAGGGCAGGTACGACGACGATCTCGGGGCGAACCTGGGCGTCGACGAGGAATACCTGACCCGCCTGTTCAGGACGACTTTCGGGCCGGGACCTATGGACAACTTCCAGAGATCCCTGGCCTGGCAGTGTTACCGAGAGGCGCTACCCGTTCGGGATAAGCTCTATAGACACGGCTCGCGAAATGTGGGGCCGACCTGCCCGAGATGCGGTCAGAGCGATGAAACCGTTCTGCACGCACTCGTGCAGTGTCCAACCATTTCGGAGCTGTGGGCTTATGTCGAACGACTGCTGTCGCGTGTGGGACGAGTCGGTTTATCAACCGAGTCTATCGTCAATATCGTCACGCCTCCTTCCTTTAAACGGGAAGGAAGAGCTGTATTTATCGTACTTGTGGCTATGGCCAAAGAATGCATCTGGTGGACGCGTCTGAAAGGATTAGAGACAAATACTTTCCTCTCTGGTCAATCTCTCATCAACTTTTTCAAGTATCACTTGAAAAGGAAGGTGAGAG
Organism: Octopus bimaculoides; assembly: GCF_046866305.1. Lineage (NCBI taxonomy): Eukaryota > Metazoa > Mollusca > Cephalopoda > Octopoda > Octopodidae > Octopus > Octopus bimaculoides. Next base: position 115,944,569 of record NC_142932.1, on the reverse strand, counting down.
TAGAGAGGCAAGTGTTGTCTAGCAAATGTTTCGAAAAAAGATGGATACATGTAGCAAGAATGGCACGTATAAATGACGAAGCCACCTTGACCATGATTCTATAAAACGTTTTAAAATTTTGTAAACAGAGAAATCTTATTTAACAAACTGTGACGCTAAAGACCGAGGTTACCGTGGTCTTTTCGTAGGTTTTTCTTTCCACGGATAACCTCCCCATTTATTGGGAATTTTTTGTATTTTTCGTATTTTTTGTAAATACCCCAAACGTTTTGCGATGTTCTTTTTTTTTTTTTTTTTTTTTTTTTCATCGTTGTCCCCACTTTTGTTTTTTTTTCTGCTTTGTTTTCGACCCCCTCGAAAAGAAAAACTCTACATTTGTATTTTGTCCCCTCTGTGTTGAGCCCTGTGTGGCTAATAAAGAAACCTATCTATCTATCTATCTATCTATCTATCTATCTATCAATCTATCTATCTATCTATCTATCTATCTATCTATCTATCTATCTATCTATCTATTCATATCTCTCTCTCTCTCTCTCTCTCTCCCTATCTATCTATCTATCTATCTATCTATCTATCTATCTATCTACCTATCCATCTGTGTACGCGTGTCTATATATTCTAAAAATAATCTCAGTATCAGTCTCACTAGATTATACACCTCAACTGCAAAACTTGAACACTTTGCCAAACAGCGCTCAGAGAAACTCGAATTCACTTAACACGTCCTGATTTTGTAAAAGTACATCTAACACAAGATGTAACTTTGTAGTAATACAGCTAAATTCCCTTCATAACACAAACAACTAACACAAACACATATATCTCACAAAGCCAAAAACAACAACTCTTTCCTAGACACCACTCTGTTTCACACACACACACACACACACAACATTTCCTTAGGCCACCTACCAATTATTATCTCAGCACATTCACAGATCAATGAAGAAAGGAAAAATACGTTTATTCACTTCAAAAAAATCGCATGGGACGTGTTCCATCATGAAACAGAATCAAAGTTTTCTGAAATCAATAACATTACAAACCACCAACATAGACACTGTAGTACGTACAATACAATGAAATAATTAAGAATGAGTCCAACACGTCAGCATAACAAATACAAAACAAATTTGTACGTTTGAAATAACAATCTCGCTATATAAGGGTGAAAACCTCAAACGCAATACACTTATACCATATTCAATGAAAATAAAGATGAAACGAAGAATGAACGAAGTAAAACGTAGAATGAAATATAGTAAAGATTCTGGCAAACGTTTGTATTCAATATAAAATATAGCGTAAGATAAAATAAAATAAAATAAAAAATTGTTAACGCCATGCAGATTAATTAACGTAGCCGACAACAGCCACATCGCACTGCATGTTAGGAAAGAGAATCTCAGATAACTAACGTATCCACGCCTCGACACCAAATAAACATCCTGATCGCATATTTAGCTCTCAAATAAGGCAGGTAAACAAGACTATCAGAATACTGATGCGCAAAGTATGTGTGTGTATATATATATATAAACACACATACCTTTAAACACTTCAAACAATATATACATATATATATATACATGGTCGTCCACATATACACAATAACGCTCATACACACACATACACATACATATATACACGCACACATACGGATATGTATGCTCACTCACATATATACACATATACAAATATATGTTCATATAAAAACACGCACGCGTATACATACACAGATGACTGTGTGTGCATACATGTATATTCACATATCGCCTGAGGAGGAAACAAAACGAGATCTCATAATGCAAGAAAACGGGTGCATAACCAAGTACCTGCTAGACCGGAGAACTACGTTGCATGGAAACAATTGTAGTGATTAAAAAATAAATGTCCAGCCGTACTCCTTGTTGACTCCAAATTTTTTCAATTATCTATCTATCTATCTATCTATCTATCTATCTATCTATCTATCTATCTATCTATCTACAAGGTGTGTTAAAAAGTATCCGGCTTTATATTTTTTTTTCGCCAAAACTAATTATGTGTGGGCAAAATACTTTGGGCAGGAGGTGACACGTCAGTTTAGGCTATTACGCCTACAGTCACGACGTGTAGTACACGGTCGTCAGATTTCCGTTTTCATGCGGCGAGCTGGCAGAAACGTTTGCACGCCGAGCGAAATGCTTAGCGGTATTTCATCTGCCGCTACGTTCTGAGTTCAAATTCCGCCGAGGTCGACTTAGCTTTTCATCCTTTCGGAGTCGATTAAATAAGTACCAGTTACGCACTGGGGTCGATATAATCAACTTAATCCCTTTGCCTGTCCTTGTTTGTCATACATACATACATACATACATATATATATATATATATATATATATATATATATATATATATATATATATATAATACATATACATATATATATAATACAATTATATATATATATACATACACATATACATATATATATATATATATATATATATATATATATATATATATATATATATATATATGTATATATACATATATACATATGCATACATATATACATATATATATATATATATATACACGCATATATACATATATACATATATATATATATATATAATACATATATATAATACATATATATATATACATACATATATATATATAATGCATATATATATATATATATATATACACATACATATATATACATATATACATACATATACATACATATAGATACATACATATATATATATATATACATACATATATATATATGCATATATATATATATATACATATATATATATATACATATACATACATACACACATATATATATTTACATATATATATACATACATATATACATACATATATACATACATACATATATACATACATACATATATGCATACACATATATATGTTTAATGTTCCACTCGTTTCAGTCATTGGAATCCAGCCATACTGGGGCATCGCCTTTATAAGCTTTGTGTTGATAGCGTTTATTTGTAATGTTTGTGAAATTAAGGTCGGCAACAAGTCGCTTCCCTTTGTAAGCAGCTCCCTCGTTGAGTCGCAGCGGATGTATTTTATGTGTTTTATACAGCTTTTATGGCTCACTCTTCCTTCATTTGACAGTTGTGGACCAAGAACTACATTACGTCACACGTTGTTTAATGAAAGGTATAATTAATTAGTATAAATAATAGGAAAAAAAGAAAACAGGAAGTACAATCCTTACCGTGTCTACACTTGCGAAGAGCATGTCGCTGATAAAAACAATAAATTCTTCGTCATCTAGAGGCAGAATAGGTCGGAGCAGAGGCGCATCATGGACTGTTAAGGAATTTTGAAGGATAACTGATGCTCTTGAATAGACTTTTGATAAACTGAAATAAATAAGAATAAACTGAAATAAGCGAAAATAAACAGGCTCAAGGCAGACTTTGAAGAAGAAGAAGAAGAAGAAGAAGAAGAGAGAGAGAGAGAGAGAGAGAGAGAGAGCGAGAGAGAGAGAGAAGGAGAGCAAGTCACTGGAGAGGACGCGAAAGCGATGAAAGGATTTTGCTTAACAAAAAGCCGATTGATTATTCATTTAACTAGTACAGTAAACGAACGATCGCTCTGTTATTTGGTTGGATATTTAACCAATTCATTAACAATAATGATCCTCTCAAGACACAACAAGAACATGTTTTTGATTCTATAAATATATTTAGTGGCGAGATGGAAATCTTTAGGAGCAGGCATGGACAACCATTTTCGGCAAAGGGTCTGCATGAAATATATCTCATCAATAGGGGGCTCATACAACAAAAAAGAAATAAGGTTAATTTTTCGTTAGGCGTATACATTTAGGAGGTCCCAGGAGTCGAACTTTGCCAATGGCAACTTTAGGGAGTCAGCTACAATATCTGCTGTATATGTTTCGTCTTTTCGTGCTCGGAGCTTAATCCTTAGAACCGTCGATTACGCTTTAGCGGGCGCAATTTCGCTTGACTATATTCATGGAAAATACAAAATCGGGCAACCACGTGGTTTTGTGTTTACGGCTTTGCTAATTGATAGAAACATTTTTCAGTCCTATTTTTCAGTCCTATTTTCATATTTTCAGTCGTAAACACAAACCCATGGAGCCAACCACTTTTGCGTTTTCCAGTAGTAATATCGAATGAATTCGTGTCTACTGAAGCGTACTCAAGGGTTCAAAGGATCAAATTCCGCTACTTCTTTTAATCTTTTATTCTTTTACTTGTTTCAATCATTTGACTGCGGCCATGCTGGAGCACCGCCTTAAGGGGTTTTAGTCGAAGAAATCGCCCCCAGTACTTATTCCTAGTAAGCCTAGAACTTATTCTATCGGTCTGTTTTGCTGAAGTTACGAGAACGTAAACACACCAATATCGGTTTTCAAGCGATGGTGGAGGGACAAACACTAACAAAAATACACACACACACACACATATATATATATGATGGGTTTCCTTCAGTTTCCGTCTGCCAAATCCACTCACAAGGCTTTAGTCGGCGGTCCGATTTTATCGAGGGCAGCCATTTTGGGGGAGGGGATAAGCCTATTACTTATTTCTTTACCGCCCACAAGGGGCCAAATATAGAATGGAGAAACAAGGGATTAAGTCGATCACATTGACTCCAGTACGTAACTGGTACTTAATTTATCGACCCCGAAAGGATGAAAGGCAAAGTCGACCTCGGCGGAATTTGAACTCAGAACGTAGCGGCAGACAAAATACCGCTAAGCATTTCGCCCTGCGTGCTAACGTTTCTTATTTCTTTATTGCCCACAAGGGGCTAAACATAGAGGGGACATACAAGGACAAAGGTATTGAGTCGATTACATTGACTCCAGTGCGTAACTGGTACTTAATTTATCGACCCCGAAAGGATGAAAGGCAAAGTCGACCTCTTCCTGTGTCAATCTCGGCGGAATTTGAACTCATAACGTAAAGACTGACGAATACCGCTAAGCATTTCGCCCGGCGTGCTAACGTTTCTGCCAGCTCGTCGCCTTCCTATTACACCGACCCCTGTGTTTCACTGGTAGTTATTTTATTGACTCCCAAAGGATGAAAAGCAAAGTCGACCATCGGCGGAATTTAAACTCAGAACGCAGCGACGGGCGAAATACCGATGATGATGGTGATGATGGTGATGATGATGATGATGACGACATGAAAAAAAAAAACACTTACTATCGTATAGAAGATATCGATTCACTGAATACCTTCATTGTAGGTGTGTTAATTAATTTATACCAAGGTAACTGTTTTTGTTCGTCTTGGAGAATATGCATCATAGAATTAACAGCCCTGATAAATGTGTCTGTTTCTGTTCTTCTTTCATGGAGAGCACCGAGTCGAAAACCAAAACACAAGGCTGCTAAAGCTGCGAATGGAAGAAAATGAATCAACTTATATTAGGCTGTCAGATGTATTCGTTCGCTTTTTTTCCGCATTAAAAAAAAAACAAAACAAACAAACCCTTTCCAATGTTACAGTAATCTCTCGTCATATCGCGATTCACCTATCGCGCACTCAGTACATCGCGGTTCACCTATCGCGCACTCGGTACATCGCGGATTTTTCTGGCTAATATATGTAAATTTTACATTGTGGAGTCCTCAGCATATCGCGGGTTTCTGCGGCCGATAGGTGTTTATGTTTCTTTAGATTTTAATTATTTCTGTGGGAGGGTTTGGAAAGTAGCAGCCGCGATAATCCAGGGATTCGTGGCACTCCGTCGGTCACGACGACGAAGGTTCCAGTTGATCCGATCAACGGAACAGCCTGCTCGTGAAATTAACGTGCAAGTGGCTGAGCACTCCACAGACACGTATACCCTTAGAGTAGTTCAGCGTGACACAGAATGTGACAAGGCTGGCCCCTTTGAATTACTGGTACAACAGAAACAGGAAGAAAGAGTGAGAGAAAGTTGTGGTGAAAGAGTACAGCAGGGTTCGCCACCATCCCCTGCCGGAGCCTCGTGGAGCTTTAAGTGTTTTCGCTCAATAAACACTCACAATGCCCGGTCTGGGAATCGAAACCGCGATCCTACGACCGCGAGTCCGCTGCTCTAACCACTGGGCCATTGCACCTCCCCAATTGTTAAGATATTTTGTGTATTATACAGGGTATTCAAAAAGTCTTTTCGCAGTAAGTATCTTATTGCAAAATAAATATTTATAAGATGGCATAAGACTACAAAAGAATATATTAGACTTTACAAGACTTTAAAAAACTTTATAAGAGGTTTTGATTGTGTCGTCCTTTATTTTCAATACATAAGTTGACTCTTCTACACATGTTTCGAAATATATCTTGGAGAGTCTGACGCGGTATGGACCCTGTGGAGGTTATGATTGCGTCTTTTAGCTCATTAATGGTTTTCGGGCGATTCTTGTATACTGATCCTTTACTTGCTCCTCAGAAAAATAGCCAAGCTGTGTTAAATCAGGTGTTCTTGGTGGCCGTAACAAACGGAGTGCCACGATCTTAACAATTTCTGAATACAATCCTTAATGATATTTAATTATAGAAATATAATACTTTCTACTATAGGCACAAGGCCTGAAATTTGGTGGCGGGGAATAGTCAATTATATCGACCCCAGTTTTTCACTGGTTCACTAGTTCACAATTTATCCACCCCAAAATGATGAAAGGCGAAGTCGAGGGTTTGAGAAGCAAACATTATTCCAGTGACAAGGAAGTGAAAACTGTAGTGAAGAAGTGGCTCAAAGAACAGTCAACAGAATTTTACGGGGCAGGGATACATGCTCTCTCATTCGAAGGTGGAACATTGCTATTGAGAGAAACGGTGACTATGTTGAGAAGTAAGGATGTGATCCACAGAGGACCAGCTTCATTTTGATGTATGATACAGGTTCCTGTCCTAAACAAAATGGCATCACGTTTTGACTCACCCTCGTAATTTTTTGTTTTAATCTTAGAATTAAATGGTTTTGATTTACTATGCGGTGACTTTTGGCCACCCCTGTATATATGATGGACTCTCCCGTCGAATACGACGTATGGGTATTTAGTTTTTTCCGAAGGACTCTGCACAAATGGTTTGTTTATAGGGATCAAATGTTTGTGTCGCACATTGGCTCACTCTCGTCATCAAATTGACGTTACCTGAACAGGTGCAACAGGTGTACCACGCGTCAGATGTCGAAGTGATCGCAGAACAGCGTAAGATGAAGTGCTTTGCTCAAGAACACAACACACCACCCAGTCTTGGAATTGAAACCACGATCTCGCGATCGTGAGTGCAACACTGAATCACTAGGCCATACGCTTTTCTCTCTTTCTTTCTCTCTCTCACACTCTTCTGTATCTATCTATCTATCTATCTATCTATTTATCTATCTATCTATCTATCCACACAAAAGGAAGATCAAAGAGGCTAAATCGGTTAAGCAGAAACGGACTTCACACACACACACACACACACACACACACACACACATGCGTGTCTGTATGTGCGTGTGTGTGTGTGTGTGTGTGTGTGTGTGTGTGTGTGTGTGTGTGTGTGTGTGTGTTTGTGTTTTTGTTCCTCCACCGCTTGACATCCAGTGTTGGGTTGTTTACGTCCCCGTAACTTGGCTGCTCCTGGCTGAAGAAAAATTACGTACTGGGATCGATCTGTTCAATTTCAACCCTTCAAGAAGAAACCCCGGCATTTTGCAGTTCAGTGACTGAAACAAAGAAAACTGAAGAGAGAGAGAGAGAGAGAGAGAGAGAGAGAGAGAGAGGGAGAGAGAGAAGAAAGTTGATAATATTTACATTCTATAGCGAATTTATAAAGTTCCGGCGTCAAATCGTCAATGACGTCATCACTGTCTCTGAGTTGACTGAGTCGTTGAACAAAGGCTTGAGCTATAGAATCATGTAAGGAGGTGTACTTCGCGACTTCTGCCGGTTGCAAAAACTGGTTCTGAACTGATTTTCTCATTGATGCCCAGCATGATCCATTGCTGTTAGAAAAAAAAAAAAAAAGACTCAAATGTAAGTGATGGAATATAGAGATATACAAATACAGAAATGTCCACCTAGGGACGGAGATTGTTTTAGGAGCAAGTATGGCTGGTTAGTAAGTAATTTCTGGTTTCCCCACCACTTCAATAAAACTCTCATTTGATACCAGTTCTTTATACGAACGAGGGTGGCGGTCTTCAGGAAGTTTGCAGGTGTGGGCAGAATTCGAAGCTCTATTCCTCTGTTTGCAATTACCATCAGTTCTTGTGGGAGGTTCATACGGAGTGGCTAGCGTCCTCACGCTCTTTCAATATTAAAACATCATCCAGTATCGACTTGGTTACCTGCTCCTTTGTATCTGCCCCTAGTAAGAGTGTAATATGGTCGAAGAACCTTTGTCTGATCTTCGTTAGTTCACAAAGCTAACACCGTCCTATATTACAGGGGTTTTCAAACTTTTTGACTTGCGGACCCCTTTATATTTCAGGCTTTACCTTATAAACGCTTATGAAATTTATACATAAATATTTGCTTAAAATAACATATATTTTTACATTTATTTATTTAACAGTATTTAACAAATAGGTTTATTGTCAATTAAAAGATTTCGATTAAAAAGCATATATAAAATCAAATTGCCCATAAAAAGTATTTGCTGTCCACGGACCCCCTGTGGTCCGCGGACTACAGTTTGAAAACCTAGTAAGAGTGTAATATGGTCGAAGAACCTTTGTCTGATCTTCGTTAGTTCACAAAGCCAACACCGTCCTATATTATACTCCATTTGTCTACGTGCTAGTTAGCATCCAGCTCACACATATTTCGGTGCAGTTTTGCTTATTCCGGAATTGGGTTGTATGCTCTTTTCTTTCTTCCTGTTCATACATATGTATGCGATAATTAGTTTTACATTTTTTTTCTCTCAGTTTTTGCCCCGAGCAGAGCTAACATGTCAAACCAGACAATGTAAGCCTTGTGTTTTTTTTGTGTGAAGGCTTCTTTGTCTGCGACTGAATGCATTACGCAGGAGCTCATCACTCGGGCGATAGAGACAACTCTCTTCTTGGTAGCAACAGTAGTACAACTCACAGCTCACCACCACTACCACTGGTGGTGGTTGCGGTTGGAAGTGTGGTCGACACGGCTGATGCTGGTCACAGTGTTCGTTGCGCCAACTCACCTCTGGTGTAGGCGGTGTGGGAAGTAGTATTCTATCCATTGCTGCTGACACCACTTCAGTTTATATCGCTGCTATTGGTACTTGCGGTTACGAATGCATCAGCTACTCGTCCTTTTGTTTCTGCTGCGTGTATTTTAGTCACAACAGTGATGTTATTTGTAGTGGATATATTATTGTTGTTAGTGTTGCCGTTGTTGCTATTACAAGATAAATTGTTGTTGATATTCGTATGCCAACGTTGTTGGTGATTGTGTTTTGGTTTTTTTTTTGCATGATTATTGAAATTTTTGCTACTGTAGCCATTAATTGATCCTCGTCTGGTGTATCTTTTCTTTGATAATTTCAATGAGATGTGTCTGTGTGTGTGGTGGTGGGGAGGCAGAATCTTTCGCTTTCCTTTTTATTTCTCGTAAACATGGGTCCAACCTAATGTTAGTCCAACTCATGCTAGCATGGAACATGGACGTTAAATGATGATGATGATGATGATGATGATGATGATGATGATGATGATAATGATGACGACGACAATGATGAGAATGACGATGACGAAAATGAATATGATGATGACGATGATGATGATGATGATGATGATTACGTTGATGACGACGACGACGACGACGACGATGGCGACTACGATGATAATTTCTATTTACTCGTTGGTTGTGATTTTCAACGCCATGAAGTATTTACTTTTCAAAAAAAAAAAAAAAAAAAAAAGTGGGCTTTTCTGAAGTGATATTCTAAATGGATCCTAAAACTCTTAAGGAGCAGAGACGCAATTATGCCTTGTTTGAAAATAAAGATCAGACTGACTCTGCTAATTATCTTCATAAGTTTTTTTTCCTAATTTATTGAAATTAACTCTCTTTACTTTAACAGTTTCCAACAAACGCTGCTAGGTTTATATTTTCTTTCTCAAAGAGAAATTTCAAATAATTGAAAATGTTTTTGCAGACGATATTCACTGCACTACTCATTAATGACCCAAACTAATGTCATTGGTCCATATGAATTATTTCCCTCAGTTAATTTTCTTTTTAATTCGATAAAAAAGCTAATGAAAACAGATTTCTATTTATCTCAATTGCAATGATAAAGCTGTTTTATTTTCATTATCAAGAGCGATGGAATGGCAGAAGCAGCAAAATAGAAGATAGCAAAGATTTTGGTATTTAGTGACGTCCTTTTGCCTCGTTCTCGACTCATTCATTTCTCTCCCCACCTGTATTGCATCCACCTCACACCTCCCCAACTAGCCGATATACCATCTCTTTTCTTCTCTGAACGCTCTCTTCTCTTTTCTCTTTCTCTCTTTCTTTCTTTCTTTCTTTCTTTCTTTCTCTTTCTCTTTCTCTGTCTGTCTGTCTCTCTCTATATATGTCTCTCTCTTTTACTCTTTTACTTGTTTCAGTCATTTGACTGCGGCCATGCTGGAGCACCGCCTTTAGTCGAGAAAATCGACCCCAGGACTTATTCTTTGTAAGCCTACTACTTATTCTATCAATCGCTTTTTGCCGAACCGCTAAGTTACGGGGACATAAACACACCAACACCGGTTGTCAAGCGATGGTGGGGGCACAAACACAGACACACAAACACACATACATATATATATATATACATATACATACGACGGGCTTCTTTCAGTTTCCGTCTACCAAATCCATTCACAAGGCTTTGGTCGGCCCGAGGCTATAGTAGAAGACACTTGCCCAAGGTGCCACGCAGTGGGACTGAACCCGGAACCATGTGGTTGGTAAGCAAGCTACTTACTACACAACCACTCCTGTCAGCATATTTTTTGAATTCCCCACCACCCTGCATATATCATTGCTGTAGTCCTTTGTTTGCTGCAGTTTGAACTGAGCATTAACCGCATCAATTTTCTCCAGCCTCCGTGCGACTGTGAAAGTTAAAGCTTTAGCCCCGTCTTCCAGATCAAACTTGATAAAAAAAAAAAGGGGAAAACATTTGTACCAGGGTCGGCGCCATTAATTACTCATTTTCACATGAAACATTGTAGTCTTCTGCTTCTGTTAGAAAACAGATTTGGCATCGCTGATTCGACGCTGACTTGTTTGACTTGTTTCTCTCGTTCTCTTTCTTTCCTTCTTTCTTTCTTTTTTTTCTTTCTCTGTCTCTGTTTCTCTTTCTCTTTCTCTCTCTCTCTCTGTATGTCTGTCAGAATATTTCTCTTTATGTGTCTTGGGAGAGGGAAAGTGTTTATGTCAATCGTGTTCAATTAATAAATTGTAGTTTCTCTCTCTCTCTCTCTCTCTCTCTCTCCCTCTCTCTCTCTCTCTGTATATTTCTACTCGCACGAGCACATGTGCGTATTTGCCTTTAGTGTCAAAAAGTACTGACGCCAAAACTGGCTGAATGACCAGTCAGCCGTGCCAAATCGCCAGCGCCCAAACAGCGGCGCCAAAAAGCCTCATTCCATTGAAAAAAAAATTCTTTGTTGTACAAACACTGACAAACAATCTATTTCTCGTTCTTACCTGGTGAGAAGGCCATGTTTACCATTGTTATATGTGTCGTTATAATATGACATCATTTCAAATCCAGGACGCTTGGGTGACTTGTGTTCACTGGAAAAGACGGTGACAAAGTCAGCAGGGTCAAACAACCGAACAAGCTGGGTGCCAAAGAGATTTTCACGAACTACATTGCCATATTCACTTTGTAATTTGGTCAGCGCATATGCTTCGTCTAATTTGAAAAATCGCCCTGAAAAAGATTTTGTTTGTTTTTCTTTAAACATGATTTAAACTTAAAACCTCAAACTAGTTTGCCGATATTATCAGTATACCGATATTATCAATATAAGAACAAAACAGCAATAGTAATAATAATAATAATAAGGATGATATTATTATTTTCATCCTTATAATAATATCATCCTTATAATAATAATAATAATAATAATAATAATAATAATAATAATAATAATAATAATAATAATAATAATAATAACGTAACATGCCCGGCAAAAACGAAGTAAACAAAAAACAACAAACCCAGACCGTAGAGATGTATAATAGTGTACAAAAAGCACCAATCCAGAACACCACAGACAAACATATGAATGAAAAGGAAGGCAAAACAAATATAAAGCCTGGAAATAACAAAGGGAAACCTAATAATTACGATACTATGAAAATGAAAATAACCGAAGAACTGAAAACCACAGATCTTAGAATGGACCACAGATTATATCTCCCAAAAATCAAAATAGGCAATAAAACAACATCAATAATAAATAGCATAAACCTGGCCGTCACGGAACTAACAACCACAGAAACAACAGGCAATATCACTGAGCTAAATGACATGATATATGCGGCAGCCACTGCAGCCACAAAAGAAGCAGGATACTCACTGAAACCCATCCGAACAGGAGTTCTACCACCCAAACAGACCTTGTGGATAAATAACATCCAGAACAAAATTAAAAAAAAGAGAAAAGATTTATCGATTCTCAACGAAATTAGTAAACAATCAACACTACTAAGTAACAAGAAGAAAACAAAAATACTGTACAAATACAGCATTACAGAAAAAGACTTACATGAGGCAAAAGAAAAACTAAAGCAAGACATCCTTGCCAAAGCACAGAGGATCCGCCGGTATGAGAAACGCCAACGTTTCTTTGAACAAAACAAACAGTTCAAATCCAACCCCAAAAAACTCTACCAAGAACTGGGTAAAAATAAAATAGACATTACTTCAGCACCAACAGCAGAAGAACTAGAGAAATTCTGGAAACAAATATGGTCGGTGAAGCAACAACCCCAAAAAAGGACCATTAAAACACCGAACTTAGCACCTGAGCAACTCTGGGCCCCTATAACAACTGAAGAGGTCACCCAGACACTGCAAAGACTAAGCAACTGGAAAGCACCTGGACACGACAAGATCCCCAATTTCTGGTTAAAACACCTGCCAGCAATGCATAAAAAGCTGGCAGAAAACTTTAACAACATAATAGCAGATCCAGAAACAATGCCTGAATGGCTCACAAAAGGGAAAACCATCTTAATCCCCAAATCCACGGAAACGGAGAAACCACAAAACTATAGACCGATAACCTGTCTCCCTACGATCTACAAAGCCTTTACTGCAATAATATCACAGAGAGTGAGTAAACACCTGGAAAATAACAACCTGTTTCCAGAAGAGCAGAAGGGATGCTGCAAGGGCTCATACGGCTGTAAAGATCAATTATTGATCAATAAAGCCATAACTGAAGACAGCTGCAGAAAGAAGAAAGGCCTCAGTATGGCCTGGGTGGACTACCAAAAGGCTTTCGACAGTGTTCCCCACACGTGGATTCTGGAAACACTAGCCATAAACAAGGTGGCACCAATTATCATAAAATACATAGAGCACTCAATGAACAAATGGCAGACAGTGCTACAGCTCCAAACAAAAGAGGGACTTGTGAAAACGAAAGCCATCCCCATTAGAAGAGGAATATTCCAGGGAGACACGCTCTCTCCACTCCTGTTCTGCCTGGCACTCACACCTCTAACAGAATTGCTAAATAGAACTGGATGCGGTTACAAATGCTATGGAAAAACAGTCAGCCACCTTCTATATATGGATGACCTAAAATTATATGCAAAAAACGACAAAGAGCTAGAAACACTACTACAGACAGTACACGGCTTTACCAAGGAAATAGAAATGAAATTCGGATTAGAAAAATGTGCCAAAGCAACCCTGAAAAGAGGAAAATTAGTTAAAAGTAGCAATATAACACTAGATAAAGCCAATGAAATAAGAGAACTAGACGAAAGCCAACCATATAAGTATTTAGGAGTCAATGAACTAGATAGGATACAACATACACAAATGAAAGAAAAAATAAAGAAAGAGTACTATAGACGAGTTAGATCAATACTAAAAACAGAGCTCAATGCTAAAAACAAGATAATGGGTATGAACACTTTAGCAGTCCCAGTTATAAGCTACAGCTACAACATCCTTAACTGGACACTAAACGAACTATGTAAAATAGACAGGAAAACAAGAAAAATAATGACAGGATATAGGATGCACCACCCAAAATCTGACATAGAAAGGCTATATATACAACGCACAGAAGGTGGCAGGGGTCTTATACAGCTAGAAAACTATTATAAAATAACCACCATAGGACTGCAAAAATACCTACTCCAGAAGCAAGGGAAACTAATACAAATAGCCACAAAACACGAGCAAAACAAAAAACTGTTTTCAGTATTTAAGGAAGCTGACAAATACAAACAAGAAATCAATCTACCTAACAAATACGAAGAAGAAGAAGAAGAAACAACAAAAGCTATAAAACAAATGAAATCCAAACTAAAACTAGAACAGCAACGGACCATGATAAAACGATGGCAAGAAAAGCCCCTACATGGTAAATACTGGGCTAAACTAAATGCGAAAGAAATAGACAGAGAAAAATCCCAGCAATGGCTGAGAAGCTCAGGACTCAAAGCAGAGACTGAAGGATTTTTAATTGCTGCACAAGACCAAAGCCTCCCCACCAGAAATTACCAAAAACACATAATGAAAAGAAATATAACAAGTAACTGTAGAATATGTGGAGATCGACAAGAAACAATAAATCATATTATCTCTGGCTGCCCAGTCCTGGCTAAGAAGGAATATATTCACAGACACGACAGAGCTGGGACCTATATACACTGGAAGCTATGCCAACATTATGGAATAGCAACAGAAAAAAGATGGTATAAACACACGCCAGAAAAGGTCACAGAAAACGAGAAAGCAACCATACTCTGGGATATGCCAATACACACAGATAGAGAAATTAAGGCAAATAGACCAGATATAGTTGTCAAAGATCATGAAGGAAAAAAATGCCTTCTAATTGATGTTTCAATACCAGCAGATGACAACGTTTCTCTAAAAGAAATGGAAAAACTTTCAAAATACAAAGACCTGGAAATAGAGATAACTCGAATGTGGAATCTAAAAACAGAAACAATTCCTATCATAGTAGGTGCCTTAGGAATAATAAAAAAATATTCAGACAAATACATAACAAAAACACCAGGACTTACAAATATATATAACATACAGAAAATTGCACTACTGGGTACTGCACACATTCTACGCAAAACACTTTCAATACAGTAAACATAAGAGCACCACAGCAAACCACAGCACATACCCAAGGCGCACAGAGCTGCGCTCGGTAGTGAAGTGAAAGTACGTTATAAAAATAAAACTACTGAATAATAATAATAATAATAATAAAAATAATAATAATAACGATGATAATCAAACATACTCTGGGATATGCCAATACACACAGATAGAGAAATTAAGGCAAATAGGCCAGATATAGTTGTTAGAGATCATGAAGAAAAAAGATGCTTTCTAATTTATGTATCAATACCAGCAGATGACAACGTTTCCCTAAAAGAAATGGAAAAACTTTCAAAATACAAAAACCTGGAAATAGAAGTAACTCGAATGTGGAATCTAAAGACAGAAACAATTCCTATCATAGTGGGTGCATTAGGTATGATAAAAAAATATTCAGACTGATACATAACAAAAACACCAGGACTTACAAGTATATATAACATACAGAAAATTGCACTACTGGGCACTGCACACATCTTACGCAAAACACTTTCAGTACAGTAACCATAAGAGCATCACAGCAAACCACAGCACATACCCAAGGCACACAGAGCTGCGCTCGGTAGTGAAGTGAAAGCACGCTATAGAAATGAAACTACTGAATAATAATAATAATAATAATAATAATAATAATAATAATAATAATAATAATAAGCATTACAAATTCATCACAACTACTTGTACGTCATTCTAAGTACTCCAAATATCATCCGCTGCAATGCGGCTTTTTAATGTTAATAATATTTAATCCAAAATAAGAACAACAACAACAACAACGACAAGAATAACAACATCAACAACAATAATAATTGTTTCAAATTTTTGCCGCTAGGGCAGCTTGAGGAAGATGGGGGACGAGTCGATTACATCGGCCCCAGTACGCAACTGGTTCTTATTTCATCGACCCAGAAAGGATGAAAGGCAAAGTCGACCGCGGCGGAATTTGAACTCAGAGCGTAGCGACGGGCGAAACACCGCTATGCATTCCGTCCAGCACGCTAACAATCCTGCTAGCTCGCCGCCTTAACAACAGCAACAACAGCAACATCAGCAATAATAATAATAATAATAATAATAATAATAATAATAATAATAATAATAATAATAATAATAATCTTTTCTACTCTAGGCACAAGGACCGAAATTTTAGAGAGGGGGCCAGTCAATTAGATCGACCCCAGAACGCAACTGATACTTAATTTATCGACCCCGAAAGGATGAAAGGCAAAGTCGACCTTGGCGGAATTTGAACTCAGGACACATAAATGGCTCAGAACAGCTGACCTTAAACTAAAAAAAAAAAAAGGTCTCATTGCTGATGAAGACCAGAGCCTTGCAGCAAAGTCCTGCCAACATAGAATACCGAAAAACGGTATAAATCTAAGCAAGTTCCAAGAAGTAACTGGCCACTTTGTCTCTGGTTGCTCAGAAATTGCTGAGACAGAACACAGCCAACGTCATAACAAGGCAACAACATACACACGCTGGGAGGCTTGAAAAGAATACAAGGGCTTCAAATTATGGCACAAGGTCAGCATTTGAGGGGAGGAGCTAAGACGATTACATCGATCCTAGTGATCAGTTGGTAATTATTTTATCGACCCGGAAAGGATGACAGGCAAAATCGACCACGGCGGATTTTGAACTCAGAAAATAAAACGAACGAAATACTGCAAAGTATTTTGCTCGGCGTGCTAACGATTCTGCCAGTCGCAAAATATAGAAACACAACCACACTGCACAAACTACGCAGTCACCACCCAACTAAATGACATCAGCCAGGTAGTCCACTTTCATCACAATTGTTATCCGTCATTCTAATGCAACCCATTCAACAAAAGTTTTATATGCAACAACTAGCAATAACTTACATAGGATATACTGTGCACAAAATTTCAATAAGACTGCCTGCTCAATCTACAAGGCTATACGACTACACAAGGAAGCAGCACTTATTCACTCTATTTTTGTTGTTGTTGTTGGCACTCCGTCGCTTACGACATCGAGGGTTCCAGTTGATCCGATCAACGGAACAACCTGCTCGTGAAATTAACGTGCAAGTGGCTGAGCACTCCACAGACACGTGTACCCTTAACGTAGTTCTCGGGGATATTCAGCGTGACACAGTGTGACAAGGCTGGCCCTTTGAAATACAGGTACAACAGAAACAGGAAGAAAGAGTGAGAGAAAGTTGTGGTGGAAGAGTACAGCAGGGTTCGCCACCATTCCCTGCCGGAGCCCCGTGGAGCTTTAGGTGTTTTCGTTCAATAAACACTCACAACGCCCGGTCTGGGAATCGAAACCACGATCCTCTGACAGCGAGTCCGCTGACCAAACCACTGGGCCATTGCGCCTCCGCCATTCACTCTATAGACAGACAGAAACAACCAGACAAATCTCACCGCAAGTCAGACGTAAACTGCAGTCTGAGAAGACAATGTTGCGCATATCTGCAGAAACCAAGAAGGGCATTTGGCAATGCAGAAAAACTTTTGCAAGAAACTTTGGCATAAGCATTTTGGGAAAAGTAAGTGTCTATGAAATAGTTTTGTGTTTATATTTTTGTATATTTTAATGACTTTAGTCAATAAAAAAAAAAAACAAATTTGACCTTGGTCGAATTGTGATGCAATAAATCGCTACAGTAAAGCAACAAGTTCAGTTTTCTACTATATTGGTCACGTCTAAAAGCAATCGTCTTTCAAAATATTTGTTAACATTGAATATACAGAAAAATTTTACGACAGAAGAAAACGAACACGACAATCAACTAACTAGTAAAACGCTCGCTCACACAAATAAACAGAATAAACACACAGTTTACTCCCCCTCCCCTTCTCTAGCTTCTTTCTCTATTCTGTCCTACCTTTATTCCAAGTACTTCCATGTCGCTCAGTGATTTCGCCCTCTCTTTCTCTCTCACGGCTCCTCCAATTCTATTTCTCTCCTCGCCTTTCTCTCACGTAAGTTTCAACCTGCTCTGATCATTTTATGAACCTGGCAACGGCCTGTTTTTAAGACGACCGTACCTGTAGCTACCTGTAGCACGTCGAGCAATGGTGTAGATGAACCTCATTAGTTTGTATATATATATATATATATATATATATATATATATATATATATATATATATATATATATATATATATATATATATATATACAAACGCACACACTCGCGCACATATATATATATATATTCTTTTATTCTTTTACTTGTCATTTGACTGCGGCAATGCTGGAGCACCGCCTTTAGTCGAGCAAATCGACCCCAGGACTTATTCTTTGTAAGCCTAGTGCTTATTCTATCGTTCTCACTAGAAAGCAAATAACATCGGATATCAACCTACCCCAACAGCCACATCCTAACAGCTTTAAAAATAACGTATGATATTAGAAAATAACCAATGAAACAATGACCATCCAACCAAATTGTTAAAAATATGTGTACAAATTGAAGGTAAAACAGCTCTTACATGACGATCGAGGTAACCTGAAACTCGAGTCGTTAATCCCCAAAAATTCTATATATATATATTTAAAAACGAAGTTAAACATTCTTGTGTACGTGAAAAAGTTTCACTAAAAAATGAGGTTACACCGAATCTTTTCACACCTTTCTGATTATAATTTTATCAAAATTATTTTATGTGGCTTGTTTTTTATATCTCATAAAGGTGACAAATCAATTTTATGTCTTATAAAAGAGTTAAAATATAATACGATAAAAAAAAACTGCACTAAGTTAAAAGAAAATAGGAATAGAACCGAGAGAGTGGGAGGGGAGAAAAGGAAGAGAGAGAGAGAGAGAGAGAGAGAGAGAGAGCGAAAGAAGGAGGTGGAGACAAGCAGGCACTAGCTGGGTAAAATAACAAAAACGAGTTCATTTTAAACTACAATATAACATTGTATTCGAGTGAAATTATGATTTCTAACTGACGCAAAAAGAATACGGATGGAACAGTCGATTATATCATACCACCGACCTTAAATATAATAGACTGTTCTGTCTGTATACATATTTTATCGGCGTCGAGAGATAAAATGAAAACCTGCTTCGGTGCGATTTGAACTCGGAACGGAAAGACCCACTAAATATGCAAGGTATTTTGTCATGCGACCTCGATCCTGCCACCCGAAATACTGTAATGAAAATGAAAATAATGATACGATTTCCACCTACCTCCAGGTAAATATTGCCACAACGTACCAATGACAGGTACATTTCGTGGACCTGGTACATCTTCGAACTGTTTCGGTTTTGTATTATCTTTTACCAAAGGACACAAATTTGGTTTTCTTTCTGTTAAAACTGTGGACACCTCTCTGGTATTGTCTTTATTACATCGTCTTAAAGGGTTCCATAACTGGCGAGATGACTTCATCACCGACATGTTGGCCCTATAATCAAAGAGAGACGAACGAACACATTGGATTTTTGGCTCATAGCAATAAGAGATAAAAATAAAATGCTTGAATTGTGTAAGAAAATAAGCACAGAAACAAAATATCTTGTAGTACGTGTGGCTTACGTGCTTGTTTCGATGAATGAGTTTTCCAGATTGCGATCAATAAACCTGCTGACTTGTATAGCAGTGCATGTAGCTGGGTGTTGTACTTTTAATATAATGTCACACAAAAGTTATTATACAATCGCTAGACTTGCTAGAAACGTCAACCAAATCTTACTCAGATCACAACTACAACCTCAAATAATCTTTTCTACTCTAGGCAAAAGGCCCGAAATTTTTGGGGAAGGGGGGGCCCAGACGATTAGATCGACCTCAGTAGGCAACTGGTACTTAATTTATTGACCCCCCAAAAAATGAAAAGCAAAGTCTACCTCGGCGGAATAATTACATGCTGCTACGTTGAAGTCACTACAGCATATGAAATCAAAGCAAAGAATATACCTCTAATTCAAATATGGAAGTGGGCTGGTATACAATCAGCCAATCAAAATTGTAGGCAGTTTAATAGGAATGCTCAAAGAGTTGACATCATAGGATGGGTGTGTCTATTAGCGAAATTACCTCTGCACATAGAGAGGGGACTTTCTACGACAGATTACACAGAAAAGAAAAGGAGCTCAGAGTCATTAATTGTACCATTCCACGTAATATCAGATATTAGCATCAGGATACTGTTGTGTACAAAACTTGGCATCAACGAACTAAATGAGACTGAGAAAATGCTTTGATGTTTACCGACAAGAGTGCAATAACTAAGGAGGTTGTATACTGCAATACTTTCTCTTTTGTGTGTCATATCATATTTCATACACAATTCTGTAAGACAATCGCTCGAAGCTACGTTCCTAATCTTAGCATACAATATTTTCAGTTTAATTATTTCAGAATAGAAAGTGAATAAACAATAGCTGTACAAGAGAGAAAATATCAAATTAATATACGGAGAATTAGGAAAACTGGCAACATGTATGTATGTATGTATGTATGTATGTATGTATGTATGTATGTATGTATGTATGCATGTATGTGTGTGTGTATGTATGTATGTATGTATGTATGTATGTATGCATGTATGTCATTATTTAGTCTATTTTAAGATTTCATGCCAATAGAGAAAACAGCCGGTTTCTAACTTAGATCCAAGGCTCCCTCATTGGAATTTCAACATCAACAACGGGGTATTTTTGTATATATGTATGTATGTATGTATGTATGTATGTATGTGCAGATTTGTATGTTTTTTGTATGTATTCTCATGCATATAGTTGCATATCTAGACATACTCATATATATTTAAATGATACACTTTTGGAAAGTTTTACAACTTTTTACAGTTCCAGTGATGGATTGGATCTGTAGGCTTCGATGTATGCATGTATATATGTATGCGTATGCATGTATTTATGTATGTATGTATGTGTGTATGTATGTATGTATGTATGGATGGATGGATGGGTGTATGTATGTATGTATGTATGTATGTATGTATGTGATAGACCAGTGGATGCCATCAAAGTGATTCTGGAGTAAAATATACGAATCCCAGTATACCCACCATGACTACCCATCTGATAAGGGTACACCAGGTAATGTATGATGTGTGAGCCTGTGCATGAGCGTGCGTATGTATGTATGTATGTATGTATGTATGTATGTATAAATGTGCGTGTAAGAGAGAGAAGGAGAGACAGACAGAAAGAGAAAGAGAGAGGGAGAGAGAGAGAGAGATAGAGAGAGAGAGAGAGAGAGAGAGAGAGAGAGAAAGAGACTATGATAAACACAAGTTTACATTATTCGGTCCCTGCGTACGTTTCACCGTTGTGGTTGTTTGAACTCCTTGCATTGGATATTCCTCGTACAGTTGGAGCTTAATCACAGCACTGGATGTATTGGCGATGATAATCTTCGTTGGGCACTAAACTCAACAACAGCAGTAACGAGATAGAGAAAGAGAGCGAGAGACCGAGCGGCAGAGAGATAGATTGGCTGACAAAGAGAGAGAGAGAAAAAGAGAGTGAGCGAACGAGAGAGACCGAGAGAGATAGTAAATGTAGAATTATGCAAAATATACTTTTCTACTCTAGTTACCAGGCCCGTAACTACACAAAATATCGCTGTGCGTTTTACTTTTGTAGGGTATTGTTACTGACATTACGATCGCTTTTTTTTCTTATTTGTTCACAGTTCTAGGCGTATATGTTGATTACTGCCATCAATCATAAACTCCAGTCTTTTATATGAAACAAGATTTCTACTGGCTATTGTGTTATACAAAATATTTTTAAATATCAACTGACCTAAATTTGAAATATACGTGTGACTAAACATGACATCTCATTTCATGCAAAAAAATTCAATAAAACTTACAACTTAATTCCTTTACTTATTTATTTTCTCTTATTTGTTTCTCTTATATCGGACTGTGGCTATACTGGAGCGTGTTCGACTAATCCCTTCAAGGAATTAGTCAAACATGTAGACATAAATACATACATACATACATACATACATACATACACATACATATATAGTAATAATTTTATAGTTGGGTAGATAACTTATAGTATGCTGTTTAAAGCCTGTCCACATTATTTGGCTACCTAATGTCAACAACAGTAGTCACTTGAGGAGACGCATCTGCACCCGTAATGCCTGAAGCATCTCACCCGTAAGGTACGAGTGCACAATGAGCCGAAACGATTGTAGTGATTCTGAATAAACGGTCTTACGAATTCCACTTTCCGACTATCTTCTTATATATATATATATATATATATATATATATATATATATATATATATGTATGTATGTATGTATGCATGCATACACATACACACATTCATATAATATGTATTTTACTATAACACTGAGCTGACAGTATGGTAAAACAATCATTAAGTGTCATTTGTGGGTAGCATATTGCAGGTATGTTGTATTTGTGTGTGTGTGTGTGTGTATACGCACATACACATACACACACACACACACACACACACTCGCACACATATGTAGATAGATACGAAATCCAATATAAACCGTAGATCGGATTCAGGATTGGTTCCAGGTGTGGCGCATGTATTTAAAGAACATAAGTGGTGTTTAAAATTTACAACAGCTGTGTTAAATTTTCGATCCCTCTTGTGTTCTTCTGATATATATATATATATATATATATATATATATATATATATATATATATATATATATGCCTGTGTGTGTGTGTGTGTGTGTGTGTGTGTGTGTGAGTGTGTGTGAGTGTGTGTGTTTGTGTGTGCGCGTTTGTGTGTGTGTATATATATGTGCATATGTGTGTGTATGTGTGTGTTTATGTGTTTGTGTGTGCGTATTTGTGTGTGTCTGTGTGTACATATATATATATGTATATGTGTGTGTGTGTGTGTGTACATATATATATATATGTATATGTGTATGTGTATGTTTGTGTGTGTGTGGAGAGAGAGAGAGAGAGAGAGAAAATAGAGAGAGCGTGTGAAAGAAAAACAGGGATACGTGCACACATGCAACATCACCCCCCCCCCCCACACACACACACACACCCAGGGAGTGTGTGGGATTGATGAGATGGTGGAGAGAGAATTAGGGAACAGGGTGTGGAAGAGACCGGGAAATTTGTCGAACCTGACAGTAATGTCCAAAGGAACTGAAGCATAACAAACTATGATATCAGTTCTGCTTAGCGAATATATCTTATTTTTGTAATTTATTTTTACTTCAAGATAAAAATGAGACTGATTTATGATAAAATAATAAGCTGAGAAACCTCCGGGGCTCGAAAAACATATGAGCAATAACTGTACAGCTGTTTGTTCCTCGTGCTCTTTATATTTTGTTAAAGAAGCGCGGAGATGATGTAATATAATAACCGTCGGTGTAAAGTCTCGAGTACTTTACAGTTGGGAAAGTAGAAAGTAAACAAAACGAAGTTAAAATGGCAATTTGTCAGCCATAGGTAGAATCATGTTTGTCGTTTAAGGAGTGTTTGGGCGGAAAGTTTGAAGATTGTTGTAAACGATGAAAACAAAATAAAAGCAAAACTAAAAAATAAATAAGCAATAAAGAATTTAAACAATATTAACTGAGTTCTGTCTTGGATTTCTTTATAGATGAGATGCCGATGATCGGTTGTATTTACAGTATTAACTATTCAAAAACGCGCCAAACTCTTCCAGAAATGGTTATCTAAAAGACAGAAAAATAATGTTTCAATTCAGTTTATTGGAGAATTCTTCTTTGACATCAGTCTTAAGTTGCAGTTAAGAGAATTAAAGAGAAAACAATTGAGGTAGGAGTCAAGGGCCCACAGTTTTTCAACGTCTTGCCTCAAAACCTGTATCCTGATTATAAATTCACATGTATATCGTTAATCATTGGTGTATTTCGTTGTGGTTGTAAAGGCTTAAATAACAATATGAAGAAGCTATTATTTTTCAGGCAAGTAATGAGACTAACGATTACGCATTTTATGGATACAATCTATAAGTGGAACAGGAAAAAATATGCAAGATTTTCCTCAAGTTCTATATGTAACAATCGTTGTTGTCGTTATGCAAATTCTAGCGATAATGTTTTTGTTTCTTTGTAAGAAACCAGCTCCCTCCTAGAAAGAATTACAACAAATAAAAGAAGTCGTATATTACATATATACCACTAGGAGGTGTAGATGTGGATGTATTCAAAGAACGTCTAGACAGAGTTTTAGCTGGGATGCCAGATAAGCCCACATCACGGTAAGAAACGTAGAGAAAGGCAGATTTATCCAAATTATCGCTTTACCAGAACCAAATCCAGAGCGATGGTCAGTCAGGAAGTGAGTTTGAAATAAACGAATACTCACTCTAATGGCACTGCTCCAGCATGGCCGCAACTCCTGGATGAAACCAGTAAAGAATAAAATAATCTCACCCCATGGATTATCCTTATTTATGAAGCTCTGAAAAGCCAGGGTGCTTGGATTAGTCGTTTTATTATGATTAAGTGGCGTCTAAGTCACGTCAGACCTTCAGCGTCTCTAAATCTTTGGTTCGTGTTAACGATGGCGGATACAGTCTGGTAGGTTATTCAGGTCACCGTCTCAAAAACTCATTTACTTTATATTACTTTACAAATTAAATTATGGCCTCAAAAGCAGAGCACTGATGAATCTTTTTCGCAGCGGGCTATGATTTACAAGAGATTTAGCAACTATTTCTAGTTGATCGATCGACTGCGAAGAAACTACTTCGTCTGATGCTCTCTCTCTCTCTCTTTGCGCACACACATAAACACACACACATAGAACATGTATACACAAACATAAATACTTGAAGAGGATATGTACAAAAAGTACATGAAATAAGTATTAGGGAGGTGGGTTTTATTAAAGAAAGAAGGAAAGGGAATCGGGTTGAGGAACTTCAAGTTTAAAATATGTTATGGCTGAATGAAAACGTTTCAGAACGTCAGTTTAATAAAGGATCACACTTTACAGAAAGTTGCACAAATACATTAAAAGAAAATAAAATAAAATTTGGGGAAAAGACGTGG
>NC_142932.1:115904194-115906694 GCF_046866305.1 Octopus bimaculoides | reverse complement strand
CAGAATCGTTAGCACGCCGGTCGAAATGCTTAGCTGTCTTTACGTTCTGAGTTCAAATTCGGCCGAGGCCAACATTGCCTTTCATCCTTTCGGGGTCGATAAATTAAGTACCAGTTGCTTACTGGGTCGATCTAATCGACTGGCCCTCTCCCCAAAATTTCGGGCCTTGTGCCTAGAGTAGAAACGAACTAATAAGGCATTAAAACAGAAGGACTCTCCCCAGATACAATGATAAATATATATATATATATATATATATATATATATATATATATATGTATCGTCTGCTCTTACGTTCTGAGTATTATGTTGTTTTTGTGCTTCTTTCTTCAAATTTTCTTCCATTTCTCGCCGCGTGTTTTCCGTACACCTAGGGCAGAGAAGCTCATTGTATGCATTCCCAGTTTACACACGCAAATTCACAGGTAAAATATGTATTAAAAAAAAAAAAATTCATGAATGGATGTTGTTTTCACAGCGATAATGCTCTTCTCAGTACATGAATCGTTCCAGTTAACACGATTTTTGGCACTTCCTGTAGGGATGGTAAGCCTGGTATCATTTTCAAATAGGTTTCAGTACCTTTTTTTTTATCATTCCTAGGGATCCTATAATCACTCGTACGGTAGTCGCCTTGAGGTGCCACACTTTTTCAATTTCTATTAGCAAGTCTTTATATTTACTGATCTTGTCAAATTTTTTCGCCGCTATATTATGATCGGAAGGAATGCTCGTGTCAATTAATAAACACGTCTTCTTTGTCTCATTATCATCATTTTTTGATATATATATATATATATATATATATATATATATATATATATATATATATATATATATATATATATATATATATGTATATATATATCATCATTTTTTGATATATATATATATATATATATATATATATATATATATATATATATATATATATATATATATATATGTATATATATATATATATATATATATATGGGGGGAGGGGGAGTAAGAAGAAAAAGTGAAAATGCACATTGGAAATAAAAAAAAAGAGTAAAGGCTTTTTATGAAAAGTAACCATAGATATATACAATTAGATGAACTGAGATAGAAATAAAAGTAATAAAAGTTACTGATCACTGCTTTGAATACACTCCGATTACCGTTTGGTAATCGGTGTGCATTCAAAGCAGTGATCAGTAATTTTACGAAACCGGTATGCTTTTGAATCTCTTTAAAAATTCACAATAATGACTTTTGTTACTTTTATTCCTACCTCAGTTCATCTAATTGTATATATCTATCGTTACTTTTCATAAAAAAGCTTTTTTTTTTTCCAATGTGCATTTTCGCTTATTTTTCTTCTTACTTTCCCCTTACATTTCCACGTGTAGTTTCTAATTTGTTTTTGTAACATATTTTTATTATACATATATATATATATATATATATATATATATATATATATATATATGATTGTGCCCCTGCACGGGTACAGTCTTAGGGCTGAAACATATTAAAGGAATAAAAGAACACACACACACACACACACACACACACATCTATCACAGTTTGTTGTTACCTCCTACTTTGTTTCTGCATTAATTTCTGAATAAAATGCTTTTTTTTTTCTTTTTCAATAAATTAAAATTTGCAAAGATATGTTTTGGAAAACAAATCAACCTCGGTTATCAAGCGTTGTGGGGTCATACACGACGACCCTCAATCGCTCGGTTACTCGCTCACTCCACTCACTCACTCACTCACTCACTCACTCACACACACACACACACACACACACACATATGACGACTTTCCATAGTTTCCGTTTACCAAATTCACTGACGAGGCATTGAGCGGCCTGAAGCTATTGTAGGAGATATTTATCTAATGTGTTCACGCAGAAGAATTGAAACAGAAACCCGTCGTTGGGAAGCGAACTCCTCAACCACTCGACCATGTCTGCGCTTATGTAAAGGCTAAATATAAGCGAAGTTTTTTGTTATCGTACCTTTCATTTTCACGTTGACAATGAATAAAACCGATAAAAATGATATGATCCATTTTTTTTTTACGTTGAGCAATATTTATTTCCTTACTGCCCAAAGTGGGGGGGGGGGGGGCTAAACATAGAGGGGACAAACAGGGACAGACAAAGGGATTAAGTCGATTACATCGACCCAGTGCGTAACTGGTACTTATTTAATCGACCTCGAAAGGATGAAAGACAAAGTCGACCTCGGTGGAATTTGAACTCAGAACGTAACAGCAGACGAAATACCGTTAAGCATTTCGCCCGGCGTGCTAACGTTTCTTATTTCTTTATTGCCCACAAGGGGCTAAACATAGAGGGGACAAACAAGGACAGACAAAGGGATTAAGTCGATTACATCGACCACAGTGCGTGTCTGGTACTTAATTTATCGACCCCGAAAGGATGAAAGGCGAAGGCGACCTCGGCGGAATTTGAACTCAGAACGCAGTGGCAGACGAAATACCGCTAAGCACTTCGCCCAGCGTG
>NC_142932.1:115884194-115891694 GCF_046866305.1 Octopus bimaculoides | reverse complement strand
CACCACCACCACCACCACCACCACCACCAACACCAACAACAAAAACAAAACTGTAACCAAGGTTACAAAACCATGCGTGAAAACCGTCACAGATGTCTCTGACGTAAGCACCACTGCTGCTGACGCCATCATCACCACCACCAACGACAACAACAACAACAACAACAACAGCAACAACGACAACAACAACAACAACAGCAACAACAAGGAAGTAAAGTTATCGGCCGTCAGCAATGACACCATCACCTGTTCAACAAACTCTGCTGCCACTACCACCACCTTTGAACCAGGCAGTACATACACCAACATAAACAAAAATATCCAGAAGAACATGTCCGCCAGCACAACAAAAACAAATTTCGCAAATGCTCTAAAGGAAAAAAGAACAACAGTGACATTCACACAAAAACAAATAAAAGACACAAAATCCCTTCTTACGAAAGAAGGAGATGATGTCAGAATAAACATCCCAAAAGATATTATAGAAATGAAAAACAAAAAGTGCATCATTTATAAACTGGTAAACACAAAAACCAGACGTGTAGAAAATGTTAGCACAGATAAAATTGAAGTTTGTCTTAGAAAAATTTGGCCTTATCAGAATCATGTCACCTGGGGAAGGAAATTTGGAACGGTGCAAGTAAGGTTTCTGGATGAAAATTTAGCTAAACAATTTTCGACACTCTCTCTCCGCACAGATGACTTGGTAATGATACCGAGTTATCTAGGACAGAGAGTGACCAAAGTTATGATAAAAAATGTGCCATCGGAGGTGGACACCCAATGGCTGATATCGGCCGTGTGCCTGGAAATGGAGGAGGCAAATATTTTGGAGATTACGGTCGGAGAGGAAAAGAACTGGGGAGGGAAAAATCTGGAAATCCTTCTCCACATCACGGAGGAGGCTTCACAGAAAATTCCTCCAAACATTAGATTGGCAGAGGACCACAAGCTGTATGTGGTGGTAGAGGGCAGGCGACCTCGCTGTTACCTATGCAACAGCGAAGCACATCTGAAAAAGGACTGCCCTCTGGCCGCTAAACAAAAACAACAACAACAACAACAACAACAACAGCAACAACAACAACAGAAGCAACTACCAAATACCCCCAACAGAAAAACCTTACTACCAACACCACCAGCAACGCAAAAAACAACAACAGAAATATCAGCAATAACCACAACAGAAAAGACAACAGAAACTGCAAAAACAGAAGAAAAAAAAGAAAATTCCAAGACTGCCTCTCCCTCCCCCATATCACATACACCACACATAAATAACAAGCAGCCAACATCAATAAAAACAGCAACACAAACATTCACAGAAACACACACAGACGCACAAAATTTGCCGTTACCTCTTTCTGACTCCTCAGATCTCCCATCATCCGATGAAGAGAGTGGGGAGGAGTGGAAAATAGCTACGAAAGGAAAGAGGAAGCGCAGTAAGAAGAAAACAAAACAAAATGCAAACACAAACAAAGCAGGGAGATTCACATCTCCCGAAAATACTACTAACACCAATAGTAATATAAAAAAACAATGCTAACAGCAATAGACAGTACAAACACAGAGTTGATGAATTACATCAACTCTAAAACAAACATCACAAATAACGATATCAAAACCAACAACCACCCACGTACAACACCGCCAAAACACATTAAAATTATTCATGTAACACCAGCATTACACAACACAATAAAATCCCTCTACCCCAACTCGGTAGGGGGATTCCAGAAATATTTGTGCAAGAAATTGTACAATAGCCTCCTTGGTGAAAAATCCAAGGAGGAAACAAAACTTTCTAACGGCAAGTAACACTCTGTTCTTTTGTTTTGTGCTTTAAAGCACACGTATAAATAGAATCATGGTGAAGATTGGTTGTGTGAATGTGCGTGGCTTAGGGTCCCCTTGGAAACAAGGGTACCTCTTAAATGACA
This sequence comes from Octopus bimaculoides, assembly GCF_046866305.1. Taxonomy (NCBI): domain Eukaryota; kingdom Metazoa; phylum Mollusca; class Cephalopoda; order Octopoda; family Octopodidae; genus Octopus; species Octopus bimaculoides. The sequence continues at coordinate 115,889,751 of NC_142932.1, read as the reverse complement.
TCAAGTCACACAATTTGGATATCATAGCCATTAGTGAGACCAGACTCCATGAACCGCGGGCCCTAAAGTCCATGTTTGGCGGACAGTTTAACATTTATTTTTCTCCCTGTCTGCCGAGGATGGGCGGTAGTGGCACGGCGGTTCTTTTTCGCAAGAGTCTGGATCTCCAAGTAAAGACGATATTTACGGACCCGGAGGGTAGACTGGTTGTCCTAGATGTGGACGGCAGCGATGGAGGCGCTTTTCGGTTGCTGGCAGTTTATGTGCCTCCTTTAACAGGTCGGTCAGACTTCTTTCGACGTCTAGAAGTATTCCTGGGAACGTCTCGTCCCTTACTTTTAGTGGGGGATTGGAATGCTACCTTGGACACGCATCTAGACTACGTGGGGAGTGACAAAACTAGAAGGGGATGCAAAGGCCTCATAGACCTGCTCAGACGCTTCCAGTTGTCTGACAGGTACCGACTCGACCACCCAAATGTGCCAACGTGGACTTGGAGCAACCGCATTGGGTCGTCGAGATCGTATCTAGATAGGATAGTGTGTAGGACAAGAGATAGAGATAGTTTAGGATGTCCACAGTTCCACATAGTCAGCTACACGGATCACAAACTTGTGACGTGTACGCTAGACATAGATAAAGCACATAGGCAGGGTCCCGGTTACTGGAAACTAAACGCGTCTTTCCCGTCGAGACAGGTTTTCAGAGACCGGATTAGCACGTTAGTAAAGAGGGCTTTGACGGGAGCCATCGTCAACAACAAATGGTGGTTTGCCCTCAAGAGAGCAGTGAGGGCGGAAGCAATAAGGTATAGCAGGGCACTAGCTGTAGAGAGGAACAGAGAAGAGGGGGAGCTAGTGATAAAGTTAGAAGAGGCATTGCGAAGTGGCATCGCATCCGACGTTTTAGCGGCGAGGTTGGCCCTCGACCAACACTTCAATGCTAAACACGAAGGGTGTGCTGTCAGGGCAAGGATGCGTGCTCTGAGGAATGAAGGTGTTGGAGCCGCACGAGAGGCCCGGGTGGCGGAGGCGCAGCGGGGTAACAGAGCCACCATCCGGTCTCTGGTAGACGAACAGGGGCGCGAATTGCTCGAGCCGAGCAAGATGTGCGAGGCGTTTCAGCGGCATTTTGCCCGACTGTTCGGGAGGAGTGGCGAGCGAGAAGGCAGGGTGGACTTTAGTGCCTACCTGCACAGCTTGCCACGACTCTCGGCAAGAGAGGCGGAGTGCTGCGAAGGGGTCATCACGGCGGAGGAGGTGAGGGACGCGATGGCGGGTTGCTCGACGGACAAATCTCCGAGTTTGGATGGTCTGCCCTACGAGCTTTACAACTGTATGCCAGACTTGTTTGGAGAAGTCTTGGCGGTCGTGTACTGCAACTGGCAGCAGAACGGGAGCATTCCCGGTTTTGTGAGCCGAGGAGCGGTAACGCTGCTGAAGAAAGATCCAAACAAGGGGGACGCCATAGATAACTTTAGGCCCATCACTCTGCTCAATGCAGACATGAAAATTTTGGCCAAGGTGTTAGCCAAGCGGTTGGCGCTTGTCATCGAGAAACTGGTCGGCACGGAGCAGACGTGCGCCGTGCCGGGCCGGAGCATCCATGACAACCTCCATCTGATGCGCTACATCATAGAGAGGGTAGTTAAGGAACCTGGCATGGGTGGGGCCCTGATCAATTTGGATCAATCCAAAGCTTTCGATAGGGTAGACCATCAATATTTGGAGGCCGTCCTCGAAGCGGCCGGCTTCGGTCCCGTTTTCCGCGGCTGGATGGCTGCCTTGTACACAGGCATCCGTTCGGTTGTTCGCGTCAATGGACGTCTATCGGGACCCTTCGACATTGCACGTTCGGTTCGTCAGGGATGCCCCCTGTCGCCGCTCCTGTACGTATTGACTCTCGAGCCACTACTGCGGAAGCTGGCGACGCTGAGGGGCATCCCGCGAGAACTGGGGTGCGGGACGAGCGTGTCGGCATACGCGGACGACGTCACCGTCATAGCGTCTAGCCACGAGCACATCGAGCTTGTCGGCGAGACGCTGAAAGACTACGAAGCGGTGACGGGAGCGAAAATCAACCGGGATAAGTCGGTGGGTTTGCTGCTCGGCACCTGGAGAAGCAAGCCCATACCGTCCGGCAGCGCCTCAGTAGTGGGACGCTGGACGGACGGTCCGGTCAAGTTGCTCGGAGTCTGGTTCGGTCCGGACCTGCAAACGGAGAAGAACTGGGACGAGATAACGAGTAGGGTGGCCACTCTCTGCCGGCAATGGTCCGAGAGGAAGCTGTCCCTAAAAGGTCGGGCGGAGGTGGCGAACGCGTACATCGCGTCCGTCATCGAATACCGCCTGACCGTCGTGCCTTGTCCCGATCGCGCCATCACCGAAATGGAGCGCATCCTCTTCCGCTTTTTGTGGAAAGGAAGCGTTCCGATGGTGAGGCGATCCGTTTGTTGCCAACACCCGCTGAAAGGAGGGCTGGGCATGCCGTGGTTGATGATGCGCAGACATGCGCTGAGACTGCGACATCTCCGGCTCTACGTAGACGACGGTGAGCAGGTGTGGTCGCCGTTTGTGCGACGCGCTTTCCCGCAGCTCGTCTCCATGACCGAGCTGCAGTCGTGGATCAAAAAGAGGCCGAGGAATGGCGAATGGCACCGTGAGTGTCGCGTTGCTCTGCAACAACTTTGCCGTCCCGGGTCGACCTTGAGCGGCTGCATCACAACGAAGTCATTCTATAGGGGATTAGTGGAGGGCAGGTACGACGACGATCTCGGGGCGAACCTGGGCGTCGACGAGGAATACCTGACCCGCCTGTTCAGGACGACTTTCGGGCCGGGACCTATGGACAACTTCCAGAGATCCCTGGCCTGGCAGTGTTACCGAGAGGCGCTACCCGTTCGGGATAAGCTCTATAGACACGGCTCGCGAAATGTGGGGCCGACCTGCCCGAGATGCGGTCAGAGCGATGAAACCGTTCTGCACGCACTCGTGCAGTGTCCAACCATTTCGGAGCTGTGGGCTTATGTCGAACGACTGCTGTCGCGTGTGGGACGAGTCGGTTTATCAACCGAGTCTATCGTCAATATCGTCACGCCTCCTTCCTTTAAACGGGAAGGAAGAGCTGTATTTATCGTACTTGTGGCTATGGCCAAAGAATGCATCTGGTGGACGCGTCTGAAAGGATTAGAGACAAATACTTTCCTCTCTGGTCAATCTCTCATCAACTTTTTCAAGTATCACTTGAAAAGGAAGGTGAGAGTAGAGAGGCAAGTGTTGTCTAGCAAATGTTTCGAAAAAAGATGGATACATGTAGCAAGAATGGCACGTATAAATGACGAAGCCACCTTGACCATGATTCTATAAAACGTTTTAAAATTTTGTAAACAAAGAAATTTTATTTAACAAACTGTGACGCTAAAGACCGAGGTTACCGTGGTCTTTTCGTAGGTTTTTCTTTCCACGGATAACCTCCCCATTTATTGGGAATTTTTTGTATTATTTCGTATTTTTTGTAAATACCCCAAACGTTTTGCGATGTTTTTTTTTTTTTTTTTTTTTTTTTTTCATCGTTGTCCCCACTTTTGTTTTTTTTCTGCTTTGTTTTCGACCCCCTCGAAAAGAAAAACTCTACATTTGTATTTTGTCCCCTCTGTGTTGAGCCCTGTGTGGCTAATAAAGAAACCTATCTATCTATCTATCTATCTATCTATCTATCTATCTATCTATCTATCTATCTATCTATCTATCTATTTATGCGGTTCCTAATTCGTTTGTGGATAACTGTAGGAAAAAATATCCACCATCTTAAATGTAGCCACGCATGGTTGGTTAGTCGTTTAAGGTTGCAATCCGTTTTGTAACTTTCCCTGTTACATTTTGTCCAACAATCTGATTTGGCCGTCTTATTCTTTTTCTCACACGTGTACACCGTCAGCAGCTTCTGCTCTCTCTCTCTCTCACTTTTTCTCTTCCTCTGTGTTTTTTCTGTCTTTCTCTCTCCCACATTTTGACCAATACACTTGTGTGTTAGTGCTGTGTATGCGACTACTTGTGTAGGTGTGTGTATGAGTGTATAAATGTATGTGAGCGTATGTGTATATGTTTGTATGTATGTGCGTGCGTATATGTGTGTGGAGAGATAAATAATTTGGCAAACCGACGGGTAGACAGAGATGTCATAAATGTGATTTAGGTTAAATTAAGAAATCTGCTTTCGTCATTGGTTTTAAACGAATTTCTAGCGAATAAGTGCTAGTCTTTGTATGACATTACTTTTATAAACATAGAAAAACAACAACAACGTTAGCACAATAAAGCTATAGTTTTTACTCCAATTTCTTCGCCCTCGCTTTCATTTTTCTCATGAATTACTTTCTATGCGTACAGCAAACCATAGTCTTTACTCTAGCTTGTATTTTTGTTATATATGAAACGTGCTAAAACGCTTGAGAGTCAAATCGCTTTGAAGTATACGAAATGACGCAACTATGACGTGAGACATGTAAAGGTAACGTCATTCCCTTGAATTGCAGATAGCACAATATATACACCACTCTTTACTCTTTTACTTGTTTCAGTCATTTGACTGCGGCCATGCTGGAGCACTGCCTTTAGTCGAGCAAATCGACCCCAGGACTTATTCTTTGTAAGCCTAGTACTTATTCTGTCGTTTTCATTTGCCGAACCGCTAAGTTACGGGGACGTCAACACACCAACATCAGTTGTCAAGCGATGCTGGTGGGACAAACACAGACACACAAACTTACACACACACACACACACACACACACACACACACACACACACACACACACACACAAACACACACACACACATATATATATGTACATATATACGACGGGCTTCTTTCAGTTTCCGTCTACCAAATCCACTCACAAGGGTTTGGTCGGCCTGAGGCTATAGTAGAAGACACTTGCCCAAGGTGCCACGCAGTGGGAAAGAACCCAGAACCATGTGGCTTGTAAGCAAGCTACTTACCACACAGCCACTCCTGCACCTATGAGCATATTACCAAAATTTTTTGGGAAAGAAAATGCTTATTGTTATTTGAGATTCAACACAAGGATTCGCTTCAAATTAGTTTTTGCCTGATAGTTAATGATAATTAATGAATAATCTTTTATATATTTTCTTTGACTGCGGTCATGCTGGGGCACTGCCTTGAATAATTTTTAGTCGAATGTATCAAACCCACTACTTATTTTGTTTCTAAAGCCTCGTATTTATTCTATCGGTTTCTTAGGCCGAACTGCCTAGTTGCTGGGGCGTGAATACACCAGGACTTATTGTCAAGCGGTAGAGGCAGGGGTGACAGACAGACACAAACACACATGTACATTGATATATATGCATATATATATACAACGGGCTTCTTTCAGTTTCCGTCAACCAAATCCACTTACAAGACATTGGTCACCTCGCAGTTAAAGTAGATGTCACGCAGTGGGATTGAATCCAGAACCATGTGGTTGGGACGCCAGCTTCTTACCACACAGCCACGCTTTCGCATATAATGATAATCCTTTCCACTATAG
>NC_142932.1:115869194-115874194 GCF_046866305.1 Octopus bimaculoides | reverse complement strand
TCTAGTAACTGAAACAAGTAAAAGATAAAAGATGCACATCTTAAGTTTTTGTAAACATTCTCTGGCTGTGTTTCGGAATTCTTTCGAGATCAGCTTTGAAAGAATCTGATCGTAGAAATGTTGAGTTTTTGATTGCATTAGATACAGTATTAAGTTCCATGCTTCTATACAATAGGCAAAAAGTTTGTTTGTAGAAAGTGATATGTTCAGAAAATAGTAGTAAGTAATTAGCTGTAAATAGGAAGTGAAAATTAATTGTGATGTTTAAAATAAGTACATGTGTATAATTAACGGAGTGAATGTTACAAATGGATGGCGATATATTGGTTAGTTGTATAATGTACTAAGAGTGAAATGGTGAAGTCGATAAGAATAGTTAGGTAGGAGTGGGCAGAGCGATGTTTTAGTATAGATGCTGATATGTGAGTTAGTTGGTAACTAAAAGAGATAATTAGTTAATGAATGGTTAATTTAAAATAGTGCGGCTTAATTATATTTTGGCTTACACGTTTATACTACTTTTGGTGAAGACTCCTAATTAATTGTGTAGTTATGAGTTTGGTTTAGGTTTGCGGTAAGAGATGTGTTGCGTATTTGAACTGGCATGAGAAACTGCTGTAAATGTGTGTTGTTAGATTACAAGTAACAAATGAGTTTCTAATATGGTTGTGAAATGAAAAAAAAAAGCTACCGTAAAAATGTGCTACTGACAGCAAGAGTATTACAAGTAAAGCATTAGAGGCAGAAGATTGATAAACAATATAATTAGAATTCCCAAAGATAGTTAGATAATTATATTTAGACAGTTCTAATTCACAAATAAATATTATCCAGAGAGAAAATGCTCTAGTTTTATAGTGTAGCGAGTTTTAGGTTTTATTTATGCAAAAGAAATACTTTCATTCGGTTTAAAAATCGATTCTTTGGCAAGATAAGGTCTCATGTGTACACCGATTACATGGTCTTTTTTGCTTGTATGTTACTTAATTCTGGATCGGATTCTCATTCCATCATAGACTGTAAATTACAGTGCTATCTTTTAAATCGCGCATGAAATAAAATAAAGACGTTTCATTACTTCAATACTGAAATGTCTGTGTATGATTATCATAACGGAACATGAAAGGTGTAGTGGTGAAACCGAATCAGTTATACGATGACATACTAGTTTTGCATTGCAAACTGGAAACATAGATGATATGTTCTGATTAATGCAAGCGGTTATGTGCATTAGATGAATCAAGGGTTTGGGCAAAATTTGGCGTCATGGAATAAGAACTTGTAGCGATGTTTAACTCAATATTTCATATCTATATTGTAGATGGAAGTGTTCCCTAAGTAATTTATAAAATGACTTTGCGAATGAGATAGTGTAATTAAACTGGAAGTTAAACCAAGTGACGTTTCCCAATTTATATTTGTATATAGTGTGTTTATTCTAAGAGATTTTTAATGTTAGCATTAAACAGACTGTTGAAAGATGTCTTCTTTTTTTATAATACAAATGTCATCTTTGTAATTCACGATAATTTTGCGTGCAGGTAAAATTATGTAAATATCAGAGTCCTTGATCTTAATGAAAGGTTTAGCGAAATCAAGAACATTGATTAAGTAGTGTACTAAACAATCTTCAATATTATACTTAGAGATTTAGCAGTGTCATGTATTGATGTGGACCATTCCATAACTTCTGAAGTGTTCTTCCTTAAAGGCAAAGGCAATGCCTCATTGGCTTTAGGAAAGAGTTTTCCTAATTAATATTTACTAATTATGAGGCGGCGAGCTAACAGAATCGTTAGCACGCTTGGTAAAATGTTTTCCTTTCATTTTTTTTTTCCTGAATTTTTCGATTGTAAAGATAAATTATGGACAGCTAGCATACTTTTATTTTCTATCAACCTTAAGCGCATATTTTCTTATTCATACATTTTTACTTTACTTTTATTCACTGACCTATAAATAATCTCTTCAAATCTATTTTTGCAGCTAATAACCAGCCGGAAGGGACTTCCTATGAACATTCTAAAGCATTCTAAAACTTTCGTTTGGTAAGCTTTAATAAAATACGAAGATTATTTTCGCTTTTATTTTATGTCAAATAATCTGTATCCTTTTTTACTTTTGCATTCATATGTTTCGTCTCGTTTTTCTTTCTCTTTCTCTCTCAAACGCCTTCTTTTTTCTCTTTTTGTTCTCATCCCCGTTTTTCATTCTTTGTATGTCCAAAATCCAAAAAGACTAAACCATGCGTTGCTAACTCTCTCCCACGCCAATCTCGCTCTATTTATTTGTTGTTTTTATTTCCCCCTCTCTCTCTCTCTCTCTCTCTCTCTCTCTCTCTCTCTCTCTCTCTCTCTCTCTCTCTTACTACTCTCTTATCCTCTTGCAAAAAGCACCCATATCTTCCATTCAACTGTTTATTTAAAATTCGAATGTTATAAAATCCTTCTTATGAAACATTAGCTTAGAACAACTACGCCTTAATTCCCGCATATTCCCGTCTTTATTTTCTTTCTTTTACCTTTTTTTTTTTAAACAACTTAAACAAAGTTATGAACTTAAAAAGATTTTTGGATTGAAACGTTTCAAGAACATAGCTTCAAGAAACATAACTACTCTGTACAAAAATGCTTTGAGTACTTTTGATAGTGGCCTCCTAGTTAACGAACTGCCAATATTTTTCATATATATAGGCGCAGGAGTGGCTGTGTGGTAAGTAGCTTGCTTACAAACCATGTTTCCGGGTTCAGTCCCACTGCGTGACACCTTGGGCAAGTATCTTCTACTATAGCCTCGGGCCGACCAAAGCCTTGTGAGTGGATTTGATAGACGGAAACTGAAAGAAGCCCGTCGTATATATGTATATATGTATGTGTATGTGTGTGTATATGTTTGTGTGTGTGTGTTTGTCCCCCCCCCCCCCCCACAACATCGCTTGACAACCGATGCTGGTTTGTTTACGTCCCCGTAACTTAGCGGCTCGGCATAAGAGACCGATAGAATAAGTACTAGGCTTCTAAAGAATAAGTCCTGCGGTCGATTTACTCGACTAAAAGGCGGTGCTCCAGCATGGCCACAGTCAAATGACTGAAACAAGTAAAAGAGTAAAAAAGTATATATATATATATATACCTGCCAAATTCGCTCACAAGGTGTTGGTTGACCCGTTGCTTGAAGACACTTGCTCAAGGTGCCTCGCAGTGGAACTGAATCCAAATCACGTTGCAAAACGAGCTTCTTAACCATACACCTATAATCAATACATTTAATATTGCGGTAGTTAAGGTGGTGAGATGGCAGAAACATAAGCACGCCGGACGAAATGCTTAGCGGAATTTCGTCTGCCGCTACGTTCTGAGTTCAAATTCCGCCGAGGTCGACTTTGCCTTTCATCCTTTCGGGGTCGATATATTAAGTACCAGTTACGCACTGGGGTCGATGTAATCGACTTAATTCCTTTGTCTGTCCTTGTTTGTCCCCTCTATGTTTAGCCCCTTGAGGGCAATAAAGAAATAAGAAACGTTAGCACGCCGGGCGAAATGCTTAGCGGTATTTCGTCTGAGTTGTCTTTAATCCGAAAATCGACCACAGCGGATATTTATTTCTTTATTGCCCACAAGGGACTAAACATAGAGGGGACAAACAAGTACAGACAAAGGGATTAAGTTCATTACATCGACCCCAGTGCGTAATTGGTACTTATTTAATCGACCCCGAAAGGATGAAAGACAAAGTCGAGCACGGCGGAATTTGAACTCAGAACGTAGCAGCAGACGAAATACTGCGGATCTATTTTAAAACGGGGGCGCCAGTTTTCATTTATGTTTTATGTAGTGTTTTTGGTACGGAAAGACTTTCAAACTTCGTATACTTATCTATTTTGTGTTATAGAACAGAAAAATATTTTTGTATTCGAATTTATTTCATGTAAAAAATTGTCTTATTTCGATAATTTCTACTAATCACTGACGTCTATTCAGTTGAAAACAGTCAGCGCTGTAACGGTGTATATCGTATTAATCTTCTAACCCTAACCCTAACCCTAACTAGACTGTTAACCGTAACCGTAACCGTAACCCTAACCCTAAAACTAACCCTAACTCGAGAATCCGAACTCTAAAATTGTTACACACATAGATACGCACAGCGTAATTTATTATATAAACAATATATGCGTATAAATTACGATTAAACCGGATGAAATATGTCACAGGGAATAACATTTTTATGACCGCCCAGCAGTAACGCTTATTCAGCTGAATAGACGTCAGTGATTGGTTGAAATTACAAAAATACGACAACTTTCACATGGAATAATTTGCGAATTCCTTTTTTTTGTTAAGAAGACTAAGAGAAAAAGATGTTGGATCTATTTTTAAAACGGGAGCCACATTTTTCATTAATGTTTTACGTATTGTTTTTGGTACGGAAAGACTTTCAAACTTCGTATACTTATCTATTTTGTGTTATAGAACACAAAAATATTTTTGTATTCGAATTTATTTCATGTAAAAAATTGTCTTATTTCGATAATTTCAACCAATCACTGACAAGTATTCAGTTGTTTATATTTACTCCTTTGGCTGATTAAGCGATGTAAAGCGTATTTAATCTCCATACCTTCGTTTTATTTGCTTTTTTCATTTTAAATTTGCTTTAACCCTAACCCTAACCCTAACCCTAAGGTTAGGGTTAGGGTTAATTGTTTCAGAATCGTTTGGTTATGTAGTCGGCACTTAATGTATATCGGCTGAATGGACGTCAGTGATTGGTTGAAATTACAGAAATACGACAACTTTAACATGGAATAACTTATGGATTTCTTTTTTTTTTTAAGAAGACTAAGAGAAAAAGATGTTTTATATGACACATTCTACCAGTGTTCCAAGTTTCAAAGTGTTTCGTTAATGAAAAATGTGGCCCCCGTTTTAAAAAAGATCCAAGATGTTTTATATGAGACATTCTACCAGTGTCCCAAGTTTCAAAGTGTTTCGTTAGTG
>NC_142932.1:115849194-115866694 GCF_046866305.1 Octopus bimaculoides | reverse complement strand
TCTGTGATGATAGGATGGGGTGGTGGCTATATCTTGAAAATCCGCCGGCCCAATGGCTTCCCTTCAAGGCAGAATTAATAGTCAAGACTATTTAAGCATTTTATCTGATGAAATCATCCTATCTTTGCAGAACTGTTTCCGGAGTGAAACGCAATCTTTCAGGATGACAATGCACCAATTCACACAGCTAAAGTTGTTACTGAATGGCACGAGGAACATTCTAGTGAAATTGAACATCTTATCTGGCCACCACAGTCCGCACATCTCAGTATTATTGAACATTTTTGGTGCATTTTAGAAAAACAGGTAAGGAGTTGATATCTTCTACCATCATCACTACAAGAACTGGAGACTGTTTTAGCTGAAGAATGGACAAAAATTCCTTTGGAAACAATTGAAACTTTATACGAGTCCATACCTCGTAGAATTCAAGCTGTAATTACTGCCAATAGCGGTCCTACCCCATATTAAAATAAATTTGCTTGAAATTTTAAGGTGTTTCCATTATTTTGTCCAGCCCCTGTATATGTGACGGGGTTTTCTCGGTTTCCGTCTACCAAATTTACACACAAACTTTGTTCCGCCCAGGACTATAATTGAAAATACTTGCCAAAGTACCGCTCAGTGGTTATGATGTGTGCGTGTGTGTGTATATATATATAATAAGATATTATAATGATATGTTAATATATGTGTGTGTGTGTGTGTGTGTGTGTGTGTGTGTGTGTGTGTGTGTGTGTTTGTGTGTATACTTTACAGCTTTTACTGCAGTACAACCAACAATGTAATTACGGTTAATCTAAATGTTAATTGGTAATTATAAATACACGCACGCACGCATGCACCCCCACCACACAGAGTTTAACACTTAATAATCCATAAGTACATTTAAAATTTCACGGAAATACAAACCATCTATGAAACATTTTGCTACATACTCTTTACTTACGCATGGATTTTTTTACACCATGCATGATTGCTCTTTTCTTTTGCTTGCTATGAACTGGATATTCCGTCGTTATATTACAACTAGTAGTACGTAATGTAAATGTAAAGTGAGGATCACTTGGTACAATCCTCCATATTCAATTTAAGTAAGTACAAGCTTTGGAAATATATATTTCAAAGAAGGGCAATCCCCTTGATCATTATGGCATTCACTTCCACATCTAAAAGGTGATGTCGATAGCCCACTATCTTCAGTAACGGCATATCTCTGTTACCTTAATGGCAACTAAAAAGAGTTTCCATAAAGCGATATGTATACTGGAGGCCTATTCTTCTATGTAAGTCATGAATTGGCTGTCATCAACGATGAGTTTACTGACAGGAATTATCTTTGCACCTAGCAAAGCTTTTCAATGTGTCTGACACAAATATCTTGGCAAAACTGAGTGCATAGGTTTTTCCCAAGCTCTCGTTTTATAGATCAGTGATTTTCTGTGAGGTCACATTGTTGTGGCGTATATTGACGGACTTTATGCTGAACTACATGTCTATAGTTCTATATTTAAGAGATGAGGAATTATTTACATTATTTACATTATCTACATTTGACGGATATTCGTCCTCATCTTGTTTGTTGTTAACACAACGTTTCGGCTGATATACCCTCCAGCCTTCGTCAGGTGTCTTGGGCTACTAACCCCAAGGTTCCGAGTTCGATTCACGGCAGCGACCTGATTAATAATAATAATAATAATAATAATAATAATAATAATAATAATAATAATAATAATAGTAACATCGATAGGAATGAGAACCCAGGTTCGAAATTTCCCCAAGACACCTGACGAAGGCTGGAGGGTATATCAGCCGAAACGTTGTGTTAACAACAAACAAGATGAGGACGAATATCCGTCAAATGTAGATAATGTAAATAATGTACATGTCTATAGACAAACGAGAACGGCCGAATACGTATGTATGTATGCATGTATGTATGCATGTATGTATGCTGGTGGACTCACTCGGTAGTGAAAATCTCAACATTCAGATAGTCAAACCACTGCCGAAAAGATAAATTGCAATCAATGTGGAATGACTTGCAAATCTCTTGTTGGCTTCAAGAACCACAAGGCGTCATCAACAATGGAGCCAAATGTAAAATGTTTCTTAGAATGGAATGGGTTTAAGAAGTGGTCCCACTTGGTCATGAGTCAGTTTCGATGATGCATGCACGCATGCATCTCCTTACTCTACTACTACTGCTGTTTAAACAATCAAAGGCAAGAATTCATATCAAACTAGACTAGTTGCTGCTAACTACCTAGAACCCACAAGAGTAAAAAAGAGAGACAGACAGACAGAAAAAAAGGATAATGTCCCTTGTATTTGAAAACTATGGAAATATTTTTTTAAAAGACATTTCATTTAATTTTTCCACATATATGTACATACCAACATCTATATGTATACATACATGCATATATGGGTACAGGACATAAAAAAAAAAACGTTAAACACAATGAGAAACGAAAAACGAAAACATAAAAACGAAAGCAGAAAATGAACTTTTTTCGAACAACGAAAAAAAAAAAAAAACCCAGAGAAACGAGACATGCAACATATATATATATATATATACATATATATAAATATATACATATATATATACACATATATACATACATATATATATATTTATAGATATGTATATATATATATATGTGTGTGTGTGTGTGTGTATGTATGTATATATAACCAAGCAATAATCTAGTAGCTCTGCGTCGGCAAGGCTTGAAAAAATACAGAAAAAGTGAAAGGAGTACAGTGAACTTGTCGTGAGGAGTGGAATATACAACGTTTCGGATTTAATCCTTCGTCAGGAGGCAGAGAAAAAGAGAAGAAAAAGAGAAAAAGTCGAACAGAGTTTACATCCTCTCAGCTTGAAAAACTGGCTACACACACACTTATGAATGTATGTGTGAACGTATATATTGTATCTCTCTCTCTCTCTCTCTCTCTCTCTCTCTCTATATATATATATATATATATATATATATATATATATATATGCAAGTGTGTGTGTATGTGCGGGGGTTTATATGTAGGAAAGCGATCCAAAATTGTGTATAATGTCGGGTGATGTATAGAACGGCATACAAAGATGTAGTGTAAGTTATAAATTTATTTTAACTCGAAAAGCGTGAAGCTCATAGTTGTAATCTATGTAATTTTAGCTTAAAATAATATCTGTTACCCCAGCCTATCTTTCTGTGTGAGCACGTGTATGTCTATATTCATATACATACATACATACACACACACACACACATATATACACACACACACACACACACACACACACACACACACACACATGCACGCGCTCACACACATACATACATATATCTGTGCGTGTTTGTGCGTGTGTCTGTCTGTGTGTGCGTCTGTATGTATTGGTGTTGTCAGAACAAATGTGCTAGTGTATAGCATATGTATATATACACGCTCATACCCACACCTATTGTATACACTAACGTTTTGTTCCAGCTTTTGCCGAAGCATGTACTTTAATAGGCATCAATCGAAATCAGAGAAGGCACCTCTACGTTTTCGCTTGACGTGTGAGAAATACCAGCCATATATTCGTCGGATCACACTAATGTCTTTATGAAAGAACGGACACATTAGAAAAAGAAATCTTCCGTAATAATGAGATGTTCACAGTTGCTAAGCGTTTGAGCGTAAGTTTGCTCAGCCGGAGATGACATCAGATTACAATAAAAAGAAAGAACACACACACACACAACGAAAGAACGACTGCAACTGCACAAAAGATAGGAAGCCAGTAAGGAAGCCTCTGCGTATCCGTTCAACTTGCGAGAAATAACAGTCAAATTTCTCTCAAATTAGATCCTTCTGTCTGAAAAGAGGATAGAGGATTTTGTAAACTTTGAAAACAGGAGATGACTACGGCTCATGGCTCTCTTAGAGCTGGTTTGGTCTAAACATCGATCTTCTAGAAATAGCAGGAAAATTTCTTTTGATTCATTAGAACTTTGCTACAAAAGGGAAGGACACACAGGATGATGTAATCGTAAATGTACTTAATAAGAAAGGATAGCCATTTGATGATTAGTCTTATTTGGTTTGTGTTGACCTGTGGCTGAACAAAAACCTACGAGATTAAGTGATAGCTCATGGAAGAAAACGTTAACCGTGTGTCAGTGTATATGTGTGTGTGCCTGTGTGTCTGTCTATCTATCTATCTATCTATCTATCTATCTATCTATCTATCTATCTATCTATCTATCTATCTATCTATCTATCTATAGTCAATTCAAATAAAAGAAAAACGAAAAAAGAAAAAAAATGTTAAGACGCGCACAAGAAATGTATTAGCTTGACGATCGGTGAAAGGAGAGAATTTGACGTTTCGAGCATGGCTTTTCGTCGGAAAGGAGAAAGGGAAAAGTCCAAAGATGGAGAAGAAATCGCCAACGGCACACGCGTAGGTACACTGCTGAAGTGACCGGAAATAGGTATATATATATATATATATATATATATATATATATATATATATATATATATATATATATATATATATATATATATATATACACAGACATACGTCCATATATGTCTGTGCGTAGTTGATGGAACTGCAAGAAATGAAAGTAACATTTCCCTCAAAACATTCTGTATTTTCATTTCAAACTGTGCTACACATCGGCTTCTCCTTGGACAGTTCCAATCGAAGAGCAGTTTTTTTCGAAGAAACTCCTAATTCTTCGCTTAATTCGTCTCTATTGCTCGAGAAAGGGATATTACCTGTATTTCTCACGACCCCTCTCACAGCCAAACATAGCCGTTCTTGCGTGACAGGGAGAGAGAGAGACACATACAGTGAGGGAGAGAGAGAGAGAGAGTGAGAAAGAAAGAGAATGTGAGTGAAAATAAGAAGTCCTTGCAGTTAGTAGTTTATTTATTCACCCTCGACGAGATGGGCGGGATTTGAACTTAATGTGCAAAGAGCCGGAACAAATGCGGTCATGCATCATATCTGACGCTCTAGTTATTCTGCCAAGTCGATGCCTTCAAAATAACATAACATCATAAAATTTGAACGGTGAAATAGATAATGTAGTCGTACGTGTAGAATTACTATAAGAAAAATAGGAAAAAATGGTCAGGACAAGCGCTTGATTAATTAACCGTTAATTGAAATAATGACGAGGGAGCCACAGAAATGGTAAATGGCTAACGGCACAAAAGAAATTTAAACTTGATAAAATATCATTCGAAGTGGTTTATATGATCGGAAATATAATTTCGAAGAGTTCATGGTGTCATAGCTAGGATCTGATCAAAGACCTTACAATAAAAAAAAAAAAAAGAAATAAAAAAAAAAATTCAAAAGTGGATAAAGCGTAAGTATACGAAATTAAACATTATTTTCCATCTTATTATTTAGTTTTGTTTTATTTCAAAAAATATGAATTTAATTATGTTTTATAATTGTTTATATCTTGAGTTACATATAGGAGTAGCTGTGTGGTAAGCAGCTTGCTTACTGATCACATGGTTCCGGGTTCAGTCCCACTACGTGGCACCTTAGGCAAGTGTCTTCTACTATAGCCTCGGGCCGACCAAAACCTTGTGAGTAGATTTGGTAGACGGAAACTGAAAGATGCCCGTCATGTATATGTATATATATATATATGTGTGTGTGTGTGTGTGTGTGTTTGTCCCCTTAACATCGCTTGACAACCGATGCTGGTGTGTTTATGTCTCCGTAACTTAGCGGTTCGGCAAAAGAGAACGATAGAATAAGTATCAGGCTTCCAAAGAATAAGTCCTGGGGTCGATTTGCTCGACTAAAGGCGGTGCTCCAGCATGGCCGCAGTCAAATGACTGAAACAAGTAAAAGACTAAAAGAAAAGACATATATGGACGTACGAAAATATTTTAATTGCTTAGGACCTCAATGGGTGTTAATTCAGCCCTGGTCAGGACTAGAATATCTTTGTTTATAAGGTCTGTTCTATCAGAGCTGACTTGTTGACTAAACAAGAACATTCAACCAAATATACTTTTTATAGTTTGTTTTTGGTGGTGGGGAGGGAACTATCACCTTTGTGAACTTCTGTAGATAACAACTTGTGAGTAGGTTTCTAATCAGCTAATAAATGATGGTCTTTTGTACAACTGGCAACAACAATAAATAAACCACGTTCATCCATCGGATCGACGCGGCCCATCTAGTCATCCCCGAGGATGACTGATGACTTGTTCGGTGACTTTGTTTAAAGTGAAGAACACTTACGCACCATCAAGCCCACCTCTCTCTCTCTCTCTCTCTCTCTCTCTCTCTCTCTCTCTCTCTCTCTCTCTCTCTCTCTCTCTCGTCCGTCACCATCTTCGATCCAGTAGCAAGACCAAGTCATCTTGACTAAGGATGGAAACGGATTCAGTGAATGCCCAAGATGTCTTATTTGCCTCATCACGATGATGCAACCGCCATTCCCTCCGTTCAGCGATGAAGGTTTCTTCCGTAAAAACCGCCGGATCCAGTCTTCACATGCATACGCAGGAAAGCCTTAATACGCTAATTAACCCATAGTTGGGACCCCACTGAAATGTGTTACTACTCAGAGTCAGAGTACACCTGAGAACATTAGAGTCTAAGAGGCTCTTCCAAACTCTTCAAAACCCTAGAACTCCCAAACCAGGACTCCTCTACCGGATGCCGTTTAAAGCCATACACCGGACTGCAAACACTGCTGTGACTGATGAGGAGATAACTCCTCCGAAATGTTTAACATCTCACAGTCTAGGTAGGTGGAGCTGCAAGCTGATCCAGGTGTATATACACCATTTGTCAACAAGCGAGATATATTTTACGTGACAAAACGTAGCGAGTAGCTTGTTCCCCAGTTCGAATGTGCATCAAGCTTATTCGGACTGAAAATAACATTGCAATTTCACTTACTACTGTTAGTTACCCCACCCTCCTCACTACGTAAATGACCTCTATTTCACAAGATATTTAAAAATATAGCAACAGCGCACGAGAAGAAATTACACAAAGATAAAATGCCAGCCGTCCATTCATTCATCTGTGTTAGGAAATTTTATTGACATTTACACAAATTGAAGTCGACGGGACATGAATAGTTTTATTGGTTTAATCTGGAGAAAAATCTTGTGCACATGTCCCCGTAAGAGCCTTCAAGGTAGACGAGATCGACACAAATAATATTCGTCTTGAATAGTTACAAATTGACGGCTGCAGGTAAAACATCAGCAGAGTGAGAATTCCAGCGTATTAAGCTTCTAGGGTGGAAGAGGCGAACCAAGTGTGATTAGTCCAAGTCTGTAAGAGTGCAGACATGTGGGTGGCAAAGGAGAAAAGACACGAACCAAAGTTTGCTGAGTGAGGGCGGTACGAGACGAGCTAGCAACAAGGAATGATATGGGAAGTTTTCGAACGGCCTTTTTGCGCCGCCAACTTAGTGTCGCTGAATCCACGTCCGCTTATTTTGACAGACATTTTGATTCCCTCTCTCTCTCTGTTTATGTCTCTATCAGCATATTTCTCTTTTTGTGTATGAGGAGAGAGACAGTGTGTGTGTGTTTATGTTAATCGCGCTCTATTAATAAATTATAAGAACTCTCTCTCTCTCTCTCTCTCTCTCTCTCTCTCTCTCTCTCTCTCTCTCTCTCACACACACACACACACACATACACATTCTTTCTATCTTTCACACTCACTCTTTCTATATGTGTATATTTCTGCGCGAGCACGTGTATGTGTGTGTATTTGAGTCCAGTACCACAGCATACTGCTGCCCAAACAGGCTAAATGTCAGGTCAGATGTGCCAACTCATCAACGCCCAAACAGCCGCGCCTAATCGTCTCATTCTGCTCAGAAGGAAAGAGAGCGCTGTAGTCGCAGTAGGAAAAGCAGAAACAAGGGAGACAAATGTGAGCCATACGTTTAAAAGTACAAACGACTTGTGGTTAAATCTAATGCGAGGGGCACATTTTACCATAGGTGTAGTGACTGATGCAATGCGTTACAGGCGAGATTGAAGTGCTCAAGTTCATTCTAGTGTGAAGATGTTAATTCGATCAGAAGTACATCGTTCATTGGAGACAATTATTAATCTTTAGTAAGATATTTTTCGGTACAAAATTTAAACTCTGTTATTTAAGCTAAGTAAACAGTCAGCAATATAAAATAAATTTGTCAACAATGTTTACAGTGGTTTAAGTCTTACGTATTTTTCATACTATCTAGTTACAGCTTAGAACAATGGAACGGTATTTAGAACAACGAGGCAAGGAACGTTGAATGAAATTTAGCATGGATAAGTAAATCGATAGGTTACAGAACAACAATAAGACAGAATGGCTGTGTATATCCTATCACCGATATGAAAGATAAACGCGCAAGACAGCTGAGGACTATTATTTGCCCTCTTGTATAAAACAACTGATGATTAAGTAATAGTGAAGGCTAATTTGAACATAACGTTTGGAGATGAACATAACGGAAGCTGAAAGACAAAATCAGAGGAATGTTTTGGGCTAAACACATAGAACGAATTTATTTAACATTTAGCCCTCTATGGCCACGTAACTGAGAACTCAATAGTTTTGTAATATGACACTCAAAACCCATCGGAACTTAATCCCCATCAGTTTTGTGCACTTAGTTCTCAACATTCCCGTACCCTCAGCACTGTAGTCTTAGATATTTAGCCATCAACTCTTTCGCACTTCTAGGTCTCAGATGCATTCCACTTGTACTCATCACTAACACCCAATATCTTGTTAATTTATCCTTCAGATGTTCTATGCAATCAATCCCAAGCAGGCTTATAAATTGAGCCTTCATCTCTGTTGTACATTTAGTTCCAAATGTCATTTATATTTAGCTCTCAGTTATCTAGAAGAATGACTGAAACAAGTATAAGATATTGGAATGTCAGCTTAGAAATGTATAATTAGGTACAATATTTCTAGTCGAAATCTCTTTTACAAAAGCTTTACAGAGTACTACAAAGGAATAAAAACGCCTGTACTCTTTCACTTTTTTGACGTATCGAATCCTCGGCAGAGTAATTCGATAAATCAACAGAATGGACATAAGATCTATATCTGTCTCTCGTCTTTTAAACTCGAAGCATCAAAAACTAATTTAATACTGCTATGCTAATATCCCATTATTTTTATTATTGCTAATTGTGAAATTTAAAGTTCCATCTGTGTTGCTGTCATTCTACATAGCACATTGATTTTACGTTTACGTACATACGTACTTCACACGCACGCACACGCACACGCACACACACACGCACACACACACACACACACACACACACACACACACGCACACGCACGCGCACATACACACACACACACACACACACACACACACACATGCACACACTAATAAGCTTACGAACATGCAACTATCAGAGAGATATTTTGGACAGCAGTCTGTTCCAAAGTATGCATTTGTTTCCTATCTGATTTGATTATAACAATGCTGTTAGCATTATCAAACGTATAAGGAAAACGGCGAGCTGGCAGACTCGTTAGCGCACCGGTTAAATGCTTTTCGTCTGTATTAACGTTCTAAGTTCAAATTCCGCCGAGGTTGACTTTGCCTTTCATCATCGGGATCGATAAAATAAATACCAGTTGAATACAGGTGTCGACTTTTCCTCCCTCGAAATTGCTAGCCTTCGGCCAAAATTTGAAGTTGTTGTTATACGCGTGAGGTTAACGCGTTGGACAAAACGCCTGGCGGCATTTCTTCCTGCTGTTTAACACCGATGTTGACTGTACCTTTTATCCTTTTAAAGTTGATTAAATTAAGTACCAGTTATGCACTGGAGTTGATGTAATCGACCAGCCCTTTCCTCAAAATTTCAGGACTTGTACCTACTTATATTAGAAAAGATTATAATACGAGTAAGTTCTCAGTCCTTGGCTGGTACTGAGCTCTTACTAGTACGAGATGGAATTGAGCAAACCGTCTGCGCTGGTAGCAGATGAATCTTACAAAACAAAAACAAAATCGGAAACTGTGCCAAAATATTCTGAGAACCATGAAACTAGCCTGGAATATATTCATGCATACCTGAGTTGTACTAGACATCTAGGTATATTTATATATTTATACATACCAGTCCATACGGTTACATGTGTGCTTGTATAATGACACGTTCGTGTACTGCTG
Organism: Octopus bimaculoides; assembly: GCF_046866305.1. NCBI lineage: Eukaryota > Metazoa > Mollusca > Cephalopoda > Octopoda > Octopodidae > Octopus > Octopus bimaculoides. Next base: position 115,856,492 of record NC_142932.1, on the reverse strand, counting down.
TTTATAACTGTGTTTCCAGGCTTCCATAGTTAGTTTAGGTATAGTTAAACATAATAAGTAAACACGTGTGTGTTGTTGTGACTGCTGTTGAGTGGTAGTATATGGCTATGTTGGTTACTGGAATTCGAGTTAGAGTATCTTTAATTGGGTTTCATACAATATTCACAAGGTTTAAGTCGGCCAGCTGGCAAAATCGTTAGAGCACCGGGCAATAATCCTTAGCGGCATTTCGCCCGTCTTTAAGTTTTGAGTTCAAATTCTGCCGAAGTCGGCCTTGGCTTTAATTCTTTCATGATCGATAAAATAAAGTAGCAATCAGTTAGTGAGGTCGAGGTAATCAATGAAAACTTCACCTAACACTGCTGGCCTTGTGTCGAAATTAGAAAGAACCGTTTAACGCTGTGTTAAGGGAAAAGGCACACGATTGGTTTCACCTGTTGCGAAAATGATCCCCAAAGATCGAAAGAGGTTTAATAACACTGTAGGTTAACTGTGATTCCGGGTTCAGTCCTACTGTGTGGCACCTTGGCAAGAATCTGTAGTCCCGGCACGACCAAAGCCTTTTGAGTGGATTTCATAGCCGGAAACTGAAAGAAGACCGTCGTATATATGTGTGTGTGTGTGTGTGTGTGTGTGAATTTATATATATATATATATATATATATATATATATATATATATGTGTGTGTGTGTGTGTGTGTGTGTGTGTCTTTGTGTGTGTTTGACGCACTACCACCACTGGACAACCGGTGCTGGTGTGCTTACGTCCCCGTAACTTTGCAATCCGGGAAAAAGAGACTGATTGGATAAGTATCAGGCTTAAAAAATAAGTACTGGGATCGATTCATACGAGTAAAAATTCAAGGCGGTGCCCCAGCATGGCCACAGTCTAATGACTAAATAAAATAAAATAAAAAAAAGCAATACAATAAGAACCCATATTCGGAAGTGGGGATTACTTGGTAGTTTGTAACCCTTATAGCCATACACATACACACAAACATACACGTAAGTATAGGTTTTACGTGGCATGTGAAATATATGTACGAAAATCTGACAAAAGTATTAGGCATACGTGAGTGAAAGGGAGAGAGAGAAAGAGAGAGAAAGAGAGAGAAAGCGAGAGAGGGACAGACATATATCTATACATGTGTAAAAGAGAGAGAGAGAGATAGAGAGAGAGAAAGAGAGAGTGTGTGTTCAATACATACATACGTAAGAGCAGAGAGTTTCTCATATGCCACATATCTAGTATTTATGCCCACACATGCACCCACCATCCCTACATACATACACACATATATATTTGTATAGGTAATACATTATTATAAAATATGGTAAGAGGCTGAAGAGGAATGGACAATCGGAAAGATTTGTTAAATCCGAAACCGGTACCTGTTTAATAGTGTTTTTTTAGGTGATTTTAAATGTCTTGCCCGCTTACGTTTTGGTATTCTGCTATATTTCATGCTGAGAGCAATTTAGGTCTTAATAGACACAAGGTGTGATCTATTTCTCGCACATTAATTGTCCACGTTAGTGGTCAACGTTATTTTAAAAATATTTGTATAGGTATGAAGGTGCATTTTCTTGTATGTTTTTCACAGGGGTCTAAGCTGGCCCCCACAGGACTCTGAGTTATTTCAACCTGGTACATTTTTTTATTGATTTCTAAACATAGAGTCGGCAGGCAATTGATGTTACGTAAAGTGATGCACTTTTATGTCACATAAAATTACACACACAATCAAACTAAGACGCATACACACATACGTAAGCATATATACACACACATACCGTAAGCATATATACACACACATACCGTAAGCATATATACACACACATACATAAGGCAGCGAGCTGGCAGAAACGTTAGCACGCCGGGCGAAATGCTTAGCGGTATTTCCGTCTGTTCTTGTTTGTTCCCTCTATGTTTAGCCCCTTGTGGGCAATAATGAAATAGGTATTTCGTCTGCCGCTACGTTCTGAGTTCAAATTCTGCCGAGGTCGACTTTGTCTTTTATCCTTTCGGGGTCGATTAAATAAGTACCAGTTACGCACTGGGGACGATATAATCGACTTAATCCGTTTGTCTGTCCTTGTTTGTCCCCTCTGTGTGTAGTCCCTTGTGGATAGTAAAGAAATAATACATACCGATGGAGTAACTACAGTATGTGCCTCAAAGGAGCAACCCCTGAGTTTGCTCGCCTGCCATTCCTCAGGACCCCAGGCCAATAGAGTCTTATACAGCAAACCCAAACGTAGCGCCCCTCATCATATTAAAGTTTCCCCCACCCGAGCGGACTGCCCTTCACTGCACCGCCTTATCTACGCTATTCAGTACAGGGTATATACTACCACACACACACACTCTCTCTCTCTCTCTCTCTCTCTCTCTCTCTTTCGCTCCCCCCTCTCTCCCGGCATTGGCTGTGTGGAAAGTAGCTTGCTTCCCAACCACATGGTTCCGGGTTCAGTCACACTGTATGGCAACCTGAGCAAGTGTCTTCTACTATAGCCTCGGGCCGACCAAAGCCTTGTGAGTGGATTTGATAGGCGGAAACTGAAACAAGCCCGTCGTATGTATATGTGTGCATGTGTGTGTGTGTGTTTATGTATCTTTGTCCCCCACAACATCGCTTCACAACCGATGTTGGTGTGTTTACGTCCCCGTTACTTAGCGATTCGGCAAAAGACACCGATAGAATAAGTACTAAGTTTACAAGTTTTGGGGTCAATTTGACTTTGACCATGCTGGGGCACCACCTTCAAGAATTTTCAGTTAAATAAATCGACCCCAGTATATATATATATATTTTAAAGCTTAGCACTTATTCTATCGGTCACTTTTGCTACGTGTGCGTTTGTATGAATTTAATTTCATCCCTCAATAAAGACGTTAGCGCATGATCCAGCACAGAGTAATCGAAACCGGTTTCACTTGATAACGAAGCGAACAACTTAAACCACACAGCTACGGCGGAGGCAGTTTGTATTTTCTTATTTTATGTTTTCAGTAAAACCAGCCAATGCGCTGTGGACACAATGGGACACCGTTCATGTTTGCGTACTTGCTCTATATTTCGCCAGTATGTGCACATGCATCAGCCATAGACTCTGTGTATGTGTGTGTGCGCGTATTATTTATGGTTTACGGCGAATGGAAGGCGGAAGTGTTTGTCTTTTGTTCATGTCTCGTTTCTCTCTGCCCCAACTCCTTACCGTCCGTCGAACAGAAGGCGCGTTATATTTACAAACAGGATCCTGTCACTACTATGTAAAACTGCACAGAACATGTGCCTTAACACACACACACACACACACACACACACACACACAAATCCGCACTCACACTAACGCACATACAACATACACATGCATACATACACACACGTACACACACATGCACACACTCACAGACATGAATGAGCTAATGGATAAACTCTACGCAGACGCTCTGAGTGCTAGAAATAACTGCCAAATCTCCCTCAGATCACAGCCTGAGTTCTCAAAATGAATGAATAAAATAATAATAAAGATATAAAAAGAAAAACAATGAATAAAAAAATAAAATACAAATAAGAAGCATGGTTTATGCTGAAAAGCCTCTTAGATATAGCAGTAAAATTCCCTGAAATCACAACCTTCTATCTCCAAACACGCGCGCGCGTGCGCGCATTACGTATGTAGGTTCTAGTTAAATGTTTTAGTAACAAAATATATAAAATGATATATAAAATAAATAAAAAGCTAAGTTGGAAAGACTGATCATCAGTCTCTTCAAACAGGTCTGACCTAGCTAGAAATAACAGCGAAATGTCCCACACGTAGGACGTTTCTAAATCACTGTAACGGGCTATCCTTAAAATGTGGATTGCTTCATATCATCATGCGCTGTTTCCCAGGGCAGCAGCCCAAAACTTTGTATATTTTCTTAAAGTATTTTCTCCCATCCTTATCTCGGAGAACGCGTAAAAGTTCACAGATACCACTTTTCCTGCTTTCCTGCACACACACACACACACACACATGTATGTAATCATCACTATATATAAAAATACACACACAAAAACACACACGCATGCACACACAGAGACACAGATACAGACACACACACACACGCACGCACACACACACACACACACACACACACACACACATACACACACTATATACATATATATATATATATATATATATATATATATATATATATATAAGTCGGTCATGGCTGACAAGAATTATGAGAGGTATGTTTCTGTCAGAGACAATCCGGAACTAACTAACCACATAAGCAGCAGACGAGCAGACAACTAGACGAACAGACAGGCGAACAAGCAGACGAGCAGACGAGCAGACGAGAAGACAAGCAGACAACAGGCATATACCACGCAAAACATCGAATCCCACACATATTAATGCACAACAGAAAATAAAGCGTCGATTGCTTTGAACGTTGATTATCGATTCCAATTTCAATGATAGTTATCGATTCCAGTTTCAATGATAATTATCGATTCAAGCCGTTTCGTTAACTGAATTATATTATCATTGATTTATTGAATGTAAGTAACCGGGTTCTATGGACGATTACGCCTGCCCCTTAACGATATCTCCTTACATATAGGCGTTGGTGAGGCTCTGTGGTAAGAAGTTTGCTTCGTAACAACAAGCTTCTGGGTTCAGATCCATTGCGTGGCAACTTGGTCAAGTATCTTTTATTATAGCCACGGGCTGACAAAAGCCTTGTGAAGGGATTTGGTAGACGGAAACTGGAAGAAGCCCATTGCTTATATATATATATATATACATACATATATATATATATATATATATATATATATATATATATATATATATATATATATATATATATATATATATATATATATATATATATATATATATATATAGTTTTAGGGAAAATAACCAATTTTCAAGAACTCATCGATGAAAATCCACTATCATTATATATATATATATTATTATATATATATATATATATATATATAAACTCATACAGACATAGGGTAAAAATTAATAATTAATTGATAATTAGTAATTTTACCAAGTAGTTCGGTGTGTTAAAAACCATTATAGGTAAATATATAAAAACAATTTAAAATTTAGGGTTCAGCAAGAATTGCTTCACCACACACCGAAAATTAGAAATAGCAGCCAAAACTACTATTTCTCTTTTTTAGTAGAGAAATAGTAGTTTTGGCTGCTATTTCTAATTTTCGGTGTGTGGTGAAGCAATACTTGCTGAACCCTAAATTTTAAATTGTGTTTATATATATATATATATATATATATATATATATATATATATATATATATATATAGACATTTATATATATATATATATATATATATATATAGACATTTTTATATTTTACGTTGACCACTAACGTGGACATTCAATGTGCTAGAAATAGATCACATCTTGTGTCTACTAAGACCTAAATTGTTCTCAAAACGAAATTTAATTTCGTTTTGAGAACAATTTAGGTCTTAGTAGACACAAGATGTGATCTATTTCTAGCACATTGAATGTCCACGTTAGTGGTCAACGTTATATATAAAAATATACTTTAATCCCCTGAGATTGCAGATATTGTTTCTGAATCTCTTTGATTCTTTAAATGTGCTAGCTTCCTGGTAATAAATCGATATTAATTAATATATGATTTTTTACCCTATGTTGTATATATATATAGACAGATAGATAGATAGCTAACTTTGTGTGTGTGTGTGTGTGTGTGTGTGTGTGTGTGTGTGTATGTGTGTGTGTGTGTGCGTGCGTGCGTGCGTGCGTGCGTGCGTGCGTGTGTCTTGACAACTGGTATGTTTAAGATCCCGTAATTTAGCGGTTCGGCAAAAAAGAAAACGATAGAATGACTGCCAGCTTTGCAAAAAGAAAAAAAAAAAAAAGAAAATATACTGGGATCGATTCGTTCGATTAATATTTCCCAAGGCGGTGGTCCAGCATGGTCGCAATCTAATGATTGAAACAAATGAAAAATAAAGGACAAAACACACACAGCATATACTGTACTGACATTTTGGATCACAATGATAGTCCTTCCAACAAGCTCTCATACATAGTTTTCCCTCTAATTAATATCGTCCACAAGTTTAGAGAGCTCTTACCCCTGCTGGCGACAAAGGGACTCTCACTCAGAGTAAAAGGCAGACTGTATGACGCATGCGTACGAACAACCATGCTACATGGCAGTGAAACATGGGCTGTAACTGCTGAGGACATACGTAAGCTCGCAAGGAATGAAGCCAGTATGCTCCGTTGGATGTGTAATGTCAATGTGAATACCCGTCAGAGTGTAAGTATCTTGAGAGAAAAGCTGAACATTAGAAGCATCAGTTGTGGCGTGCAAGAGAGACGATTGCGCTGGTATGGACATGTGGTGAGAATGGAGGAGGATAGCTGCGTGAAAAAGTGCCACACCCTAACAGTTGAGGGAACCCGTGGAAGAGGTAGGCCCAGGAAGACCTGGGCTGAGGTGGTGAGGCAAGACCTTCGTACATTGGGCCTCACCGAGGCGATGACTACGGACCGAGACCTTTGGAAATGGGCTGTGCGTGAGAAGACCCGGCAAGCCAAGTAAGATCGTTGCCAGTGCCCCTGGACTGGTTCTTGTGCGGGTGGCACATGAGATGCACCATTTTGAGCGTGGCCGTTGCCAGTACCGCCTGACTGGCTCCTGTAGGATTTTCGAGTGAGATCGTTGCCAGTGCCCTTGGACTGGCTTGTGCGGGTGGCACATAAAAGACACCATTTCGAGCGTGGCCGTTTTCGTGCGGGTGACACGTAAAAGCACCCACTACACTCTCTGAGTGGTTGGCGTTAGGAAGGGCATCCAGCTGTAGAAACTCTGCCAAATCAGACTGGAGCCTGGTGTTGCCATCCGGTTTCACCAGTCCTCAGTCAAATCGTCCAACCCATGCTAGCATGGAAAGCGGACGTTAAACGATGATGATGATGATGATGATGTATGTATATGCATACGCGCACACATATTTATATACAGAGAGAGAGATTATGAAAAATCTTGTTGAATTAGAAGTGTTGTGAGAGAAATAAAAGTGAAAGATAAACCTGAAACAGAAAGAAAGAAAGGAAAGATAAGTAATTAATTAGTGTTAACGATGGGATAAAACTTCAGTGGTGTGGAAACTGAAAGCAAAGGATAATGTAAGTTTGTAAGGTGGATAATGTTAAATACTGTTGGCTTTAATACTTTATATCTTCACAGTAGCTGTATGGTTAAGATGTTTGC
>NC_142932.1:115824194-115836694 GCF_046866305.1 Octopus bimaculoides | reverse complement strand
ATATGGAGTTTTATCATGGCTACCGAATAATTGTCACATTATTATTTACAGATAAATTCCTCTATTTACATAATATCGAGGTCTCTTTCTTTTGTTGTTTTACCTTTTCTATCAATGTATATATATATATATATATATATATATATATATATATATGTGGTAAGTAGCTTGCTTACCAACCACAAGGTCTCGGGTATAGTCCCACTGCGTGGCACCTTGGCCAAGTGTCTTCTACTATAGCCTCGGGCCGACCAAAGCCTTGAGAATGGATTTGGTAGACGGAGCCTTAAAGAAACCAATCGCATATATATATGTGTGTGTGCGTGTGTTTGCCCCCTCCCCCTACACAACATCGCTTGGCAATCGATGCTGGTGAGTAACTTAGCGGTTCGGCAAAAAAAAACCGATAGAATATAAGTACTAGGCTTACAAAGAATAATTCCTGGGGTCGATTTCAACTAAAGGCGGTGCTCCAGCATGGCCGCAGTCAAATAATTGAAACAAGTAAAAGAATAACAGAATACGTTCGAGCAAACACGCACACACCACACGCACGCACGCATACACACACACGCACACACACACTCACGAACGTACATATGTTTTATTCTTTTACTCTTTTACTTGTTTTAGTCATTTGACTGCGGCCATGCTGGAGCACCGCCTTTAGTCGAGCAAATCGATCCTAGGACTTATTTCATGTAAGCCTAGTACTTATTCTATCGGTGTCTTATGCCGAACCGCTAAGAAAAGGTGACGTAGGGGGCAAACACAGACACACAAACATATACACACACATATACATATATGTATATATATATGCGCGCACACACACACACACACACACACACACACACACACAAATACACACAGACACATATATGTATATACGACGGGCTTCTTTCAGTTTCCATCTAGCAAATCCACTCACAAGGCTTTGGTCGACCCGAGGCTATAGTAGAAGACACTTGCCCAAAGTGCTACGCAGTGGGACTGAACCCGGAACAAAGTGGTTGAGAAGTAAGCTACTTACCACACACCCACTCCTGCGCCTATATATATATATATATGTGTGTGTGTGTGTGTGTTTGTGTGTGTGTGTGCATTCTTCTGTCTCTGTCTCCGTGCTTAGTCTAAAATCCACTGTTATCTACAATGTATATCATTATGTCGTGTTCGATATCATGGAACGGTAACATAAGTACTAGACTCACAATAAATTCTAATGAACGATATTGGCAAAACGCTTTGAAGCAACGACCTTAGTCCATTGGTTAAAACCAGCGAAACGGAAAAGAAAAAAGAAGGAAAGAAAACGAATGTAATCTCTCTGTAATAACTCACTTTTATCATCTATCTATCTATCTATCTATCTATCTATCTATCTATCTATCTATCTATCTATCTATCTTCTGTCAAGAGAGCAATAAAAGCAGAAGCGGTTAGGTATAGCAACGCACTAGTCATAGACAGAAACAGAGTAGAGGGTAAACTAGTTAAGAAACTAGAAGAGGCAATTAGAAGTGGCATCGCATCTAACGTTTTGGCAGCGAGGTTGGCCCTAGACCAACACTTCAACGCCAAACATGAAGGGTGCGTCGTCAGGGCAAGGATGCGTGCTCTAAGGAACGAAGGTGTGGAGCCGCGCGAGAGGCTCGGGTGGCGGAGGCGCAACAGGGCAACAGAGCCACCATTCGGTCTCTGGTGTACGAACAGGGGCGCGAACTGCTCGAGCCGGGCAAAATGTGTGAGGCCTTTCAGCGGCACTTTACTCGACTATTTGGGACGAGTGGCGAGCGAGAACGCAGGGTGGACTTCAGTGCCTACCTGCACAACCTGCCACGACTCTCAACAAGAGAGGCGGAGTGCTGCAAAGGTGCCATCACGGCGGCGGAAGTGAGGGACGCGATGGCGGGATGCTCGAGGGACAAATCTCCGGGCTTGGATGGTCTTCCCTACGAGCTTTACAACTGTATGCCAGACTTGTTTGGAGACGTCTTGGTGGCGGTGTACTGCAACTGGCAGCAGAGCGGGAGCATTCCCGGTTTTGTGAGCCGAGGAGCCGTAACGCTGCTGAAGAAAGATCCAAACAAGGGGGACGTCATAGATAACTTTAGGCCCATCACTCTGCTCAATGCAGACATGAAAATTCTGGCCAAGGTGTTAGCCAAGCGGTTGGCGCTTGTCATCGAGAAACTGATCGGCAAGGCGCAAACGTGCGCCGTGCCGGGCAGGAGCATCCATGACAACCTCCATCTGATGCGCTACATCATAGAGCGGGTAGTTAAGGAACCTGGCATGGGTGGGGCCCTGATCAATTTAGATCAATCGAAAGCTTTCGATAGGGTAGACCATCAATACTTGGAGGCTGTCCTCATGGCGGCCGGCTTCGGTCCCATTTTCCGCGGCTGGATGGCTGCCTTGTACAGGGGCATCCGTTCGGTAGTTCGCGTCAATGGGCACCTATCAAGACCATTCGACATTGCACGTTCGGTCCGTCAGGGATGCCCCCTCTCGTCGCTCCTGTACGTATTGACTCTCGAGCCACTACTGCGGAAGCTGGCGACGCTGAGGGGCATCCCGCGAGAGTTGGGATGCGGGACGAGCGTGTCGGCATACGCGGACGACGTCACCGTCATAGTGTCTAGCCAAAAGCACATCGAGCTTGTCGGCGAGACACTGAAAGACTACGAAACGGTAACGGGAGCAAAAATCAACCGGGATAAGTCAGTGGGCTTGCGGCTCGGCACCTGGAGAAGCAAGCCCATGCCGTCAAGCAGCGCCCCTGTCGTGGGACGTTGGACTGACGGTCCGGTTGAGTTGCTCGGGGTCTGGTTTGGTCCAGACCTCCAAACGGAGAAGAACTGGGACGAGATAACGAGAAGGGTGGCCACTCTAGCCCGGCAATGGGCCGAAAGGAAGCTTTCCCTGAAAGGTCGGGCGGAGGTGGTGAACACGTACATCGCGTCCGTCATCTACTACCGCCTGACCGTCGTTCCTTGTCCCGACCCTACCATCACCAAACTGGAGCGCATCTTCTTCCGCTTCTTGTGGAAAGGAAGCGTTCCGATGGTTAGGCGATCCGTTTGCTGCCAACACCCTTTAAAAGGAGGACTGGGCATGCCGTGGTTGATGATGCGCAGACACGCGCTGAGACTGCGACATCTCCGGCTCTACGTAGACAACGGTGAACAGGTGTGGTCGCCGTTTGTGCGGTGCGCTTTCCCGCAGCTCGTCTCCATGACCGAACTGCAGTCGTGGATCAAGAAGAGGCCGAGGAAGGGCGAATGGCACCGCGAGTGTCGCGCTGCTCTTCGGCAACTCCAACAACCCGGGTCAACCTTGAGCGACTGCATCACAACTAACGCATTCTATAGTGGATTAGTGGAGGGAAGGTACGACGACGATCTCGGGGCGAACCTGGGCGTCGACGAGGAATACCTGACCCGCCTGTTTAAGACGACCTTCGGACCGGGACCTATGGACAACTTCCAGAGATCCCTGGCCTGGCAGTGCTATCGAGAAGCACTACCCGTTCGGGATAAGCTCTACAGGCATGGCTCGAGAAACACGGGGCCGACCTGTCCGAGATGCCGGCAGAGCGACGAAACCGTTCTGCACGCACTCGTACAGTGTCCCACCATTTCCGAGCTGTGGGCTTACGTCGAACAACTGCTATCGCGTGTGGGACGAGTCGGTCTATCAGCCGAGTCTATCGTGAATATTGTCGCGCCTCCTTCCTTTAAACGGGAAGGAAGAGCTATTTTCATCGTACTTGTGGCTATGGCGAAAGAATGTGTATGGTGGACGCGTCTGAAAGGTCTAGAGACAAAGACTTTCCTCTCTGGGCAATCTCTCATCAACTTCTTCAAGTATCACCTGAAGAGGAAGGTGAGAGTAGAAAGGGAAGTCTTGTCTAGTGAATGCTTCAAAAAAAGATGGGTGAATGTAGCAAGGATGGCACGTGTGAACGACGGAGTCATCTTGAGCATAACCCTATGAACTAAAAAAAAAAAAATCCAAGAAAAAAAAAAGAAAACAAAAAAGCAAAAGAGAGTCACTTACTGTTATAGTTTCTTCAATGAGAATATTGACCAAGGTTACCGTGGTCTTTTCCGTAGGCTTTTCTTTCCACGGCCAAACCTAAACTGTTCTCCCCTCCTGTTACACGAGAACATTACTGTGTGATACACGATCCCTATTGATCGCCCCCCCTTTTTTTTCGATCCCTTTTGATCCAACTCCCCCCTTTTCCTTCCTACGATTCCTTTTGATCGACCCCCCTTTTTTTCCCTTCCCCCTCCCAAAAAGAAAAGCTCTACATTGTATTTGTCCCATCTTCGTTGAGCCCTGTCTGTCTGTCTGTCTGTCTGTCTATCTATCTATTTATCTGTCTGTCGGTCTATCTATCTATCTATCTATCTATCTATCTATCTATCTATCTATCTATCTGTCTGTCTGTCTGTCTGTCTGTCTGTATGTATGTATGTATGTATGTTTGTTTGTCTATCTATCTAAATGCGTGTGAAGAAAAATATATGTGTATGCGTATGTCCATAAATAGGATCTAAATATATATACATATATATAGAGACACTTTCAAATTTATCAGAATATTTGGACTGAGGATTGGAATAGTGAAATTTTCATTCGCTTAACCATGAAACGATTCGTATCCAATTAACTAAAGACTTGTTTTGTTTACGCTTTTCCCTCCGGTTTTTTGTTCTATGTGTGCCATAAATATCGCCATCCGTTTAGAGAAAAATTTGTAGTTTAGAATCAGTAGTTCTTTGACTGCTATTTTTAAATTTCGGGCCTTGTGCCTAGAGTAGAAAAGAATATATATATTAGCCGATGAATTCGTAAGTGCCTTTCTTATCGTTGATTTTTGGTGTCGCATGGCCAAAAATTACCGTGAATTTTTTTAGAGACACTTTCAAATTTATCAGAATATTTGGGCTGAAGATTGGAATAGTGAAATTTTCATTCGCTTAACCATGAAACGATTCGTATCCAATTAACTAAAGACTTGTTTTGTTTACGCTTTTCCCTCCGGTTTTTTGTTCTATGTGTGCCATAAATATCGCCATCCGTTTAGAGAAAAATTTGTAGTTTAGAATCAGTAGTTCTTTGACTGCTATTTCTAAATTTTCAGTATGTTGGAGAAGCAACTCAATGCTAATCCCTGTATATTTATGATGATAAATGGTTTTCCCGATAAAGGTTTTTTCATACTGAACTACTTGGCAAAATTGTTAATTATTAATTCTATTATTAATTGACGATTCCCTGCCCTTATTCTTGTATATTTTATATATACATATAGGTAAAGTAAATGTTAGAGGCAATACTTGACAATTGTAAGCACCTGTGTATGCCAGCTCGTGGTTGAGGTGAAAGAATAAATTGTAAATGCAAAAAATAAAAACAAAAACACAAAGGATTCTGCGGTACACGTGTTTCAAGCTTTATATCAGTGTATAATTGACAATACAAAGCTATCTTCAGCCGCAAAAGTATTTCACTCCCAAGAAATTATATCACATCATACATACATACATACATACATACATACATACATACATATATATATATATATATATACATATATACGCACACACACACACACACACACGCACACACGCACAAACACACGCACACATAAGCACATACAAAGACACGCACACGTACATAGACATACGCACAAATACACGCACACATACACACACACACACTATATATATACATAATACATGCATGTTAACAGGCGTGCGCACACACACACACACACACACACACACACACACGCACACACACACACACACACACAAACACACACACACAAAAGTACATATACGTGGGTTGTAACAGGGAAGGGGACAGCCTGTCATCCATCAGATGTGTGGAGAATCAAGGTGGGAGCCGTGAGTATCAGAATGGGCCCATCCTTAAATTTCGCAGCAGCCCTGAATTTTGAGAGGAAGGCCCCGAGGTGCAGTGGGACGAGGCTATCTCACTCGGTGTGTACGTCCATGTGTGTGTCTACGTGCGTGTGTGTATGAGTATGTGTATGGATATAGCACACGATCACACATACATGCATACATATATATGCATATACGCATATATATAAACATCGTACAAGAGTGCTTTCGGCCGACCACACCTGGGGCGTTCCTCTCTAAATTCAACCTGGCTGCTTGGTTAGGTGGATGAACCTTTTCTGACTACTCATCGTCACCACGCCTTTGATTGGCATCTGACAGCACCTCGTTGCCCAGTCATAGGCCCTTTACATCTGTGTGTCTTGTGTGTGTGTGTGTGTGTGTGTGTGTTAATTTATGCATGAGTGTATATAAATGTTACATGTACTCTTTTACTCTTTTAAGTGTTTCAGTCATTTGACTGCGGCCATACTGGAGCACCGCCTTTAGTCGAACAAATCGACCCCAGGAGTTATTCTTTTTGTAAACCTAGTACTTATTCTATCCGTTTCTTTTGCCGAACCGCTAAGTTATGGGGACATAAACACACCGGCATCGGTTGTCAAGCGACGAGGGGACAAAAGCACACACAAACATATGCATATATATATGCAACGGGCTTCTTTCAGTTTCCGACTACCAAATCCACTCACAAGGCTTTGGTCGGCCCGAGGCTATAGTAGAAGACACTTGGCCAAAGTGCCACGCAATGGGACTGAACCTGGAACCATGTGGTTCGTAAGCAAGCTACTTACCACACAGCCACTCCTGCGTATAACATTGGTTTGAAATTTTGGTATAAGGCCAGTAAGTTCGGGGGAGTAGGGTAAGTCAGATACAACGACCCCAGTGTTTAACTGCTACGTATTTTATCAACCCTTAAAGGGATGAAAAGCAAAGTCGACCTCGGAGGAACACGAACTCAGAACTTAAAGACGGATGAAGTACCTTTAAACATTTTGTCCGGCGCTTTAACGATTCTGCCTGTTCGCCTTATATATATATATATATATATATATATATATATATATATATATATATATATATATATATATATATATATATATATATACATATATATATATATATACTTACTTGGAGAAGGATGCGTGGCGTTCGATCATATCATAATATAAAAAATATATAAATATATGCATATATGAATGGATAAGCATGAAAAACAATTATATTGTGGAAGCATTAAATGAAATGTTTTTTCAAAATATTTCCATAGTTTTCAAATACAAGGGACATTTTCCTTTTTTCTGTCTGTTTGTCTTCTTTCCCTCTCTCTCTCTCTCTCTTTCTCTCTCTCTCTCTCTCTCTCTCTCTCTCTTACTCTTGTGTGCGTGTGTGTGTTAAAAAATGTTTGTGTGAGTGTGTACGTATGTAGACGTTATGAACGCAGGAGGTTTATGTCTATGTATTGTAAGAATATGGTTGCGTGTATTTTTTATCTTTTTTCTTTCTTGCTTTTTCTACCTATTAGAGTAAATTCCCTTTTATTCAACGGTTTTTCACAGCGTCTATTGCCATTAGTAGCCGACGAGAATGCATCGTAGCTCTTCGCTTCGACATTCGAAACTCCGAGTACAGTAATAACAACTTACTGTTTGTTCTAAATTAAAATATATATAAATAATCCTCTATTTATCTAATATCGGGGTCTCATTCTTTTGTTGTCATTTATTCTTATTCTTATTCTTATTCTTATTCTTATTCTTATTCTTATATATATATATATATATATATATATATATATATATATATATATATATATATATATATATATATATATATATATATATATATATATATATATATATATATATATATATATATATATATATATATATATATGTATATATACACATACATACATATATATAGTTGAAATTTACAGGAAAAACATATACAATATGTATATACATATTATATAGGAAAGAGATTATGACTGCTTCAGTATATTCTCTTTTCCAAAGAGGAGAAATTTAATTTTTTTCCTTCATTTCGCATGTTTTTTTTTTTCTCCTCTCATCGAAACTCGGACTGAAATTCGGTTCAATTTTACACTCCTTTGATGACTTTCTAGATCTGCAAAGACTTTTGTTTAACTATGTCAGATGAATTTTGCTAAGACATTTCCGCAAATGTGATAGAGAAGTAAGCTTAACAGAGGATCATGGCGAACACCACTGATAACATTTTCTAGTTTGGCGTGAATTCTGTCGACCACGGCATCATGTTGGATTCCGTTTGTTGTGAAACACGTAATTCATGGCATTAGCTTTCCACGGACTTCAATCTTGGATAATTATTTTGAGAAGTATGCTCTGGTCGACTTTCTTTATATCTGCTGAAGACAAGATAAAATACATCAGTGTTGCAACCCTCCCCCATATCATGCAGTGTGTTAGGCAGTCTCTACCATCACGAAAACCATGTTGTTTGAGATCTAGAAGATGATTTTCTTTTCTAGGAAGGCAGTTATTTTTATCTCACTTCCCTCTTGGAGATTTTAATGGTATGAAAAGTTTGTGAAATCGGATGGTAATTCACTGCGTGCAACTTACTTCCCATTTGAAAAAACTGACATGACAGGCTGGGACAGCTAGGTCAGCAAGTTCGGGGGCTGGAGTCTGAGTCGATTATAACGACCCCCAGTGCTCAACTAGTACTTCTTTTATCGACTCTGCAAGGATGAAAGGCAAAGCTGACCTTGGCAGAATTTGAACTCAAAACGTAAACGGACGAAATATCACTAAGCATTTTGCCAGGCATGCTGGCGATTCTGCCAGCTCGCCCACAGATATTAGCAGGAAGAGATATAAGTTGAGATATAAGAGGTCATCACCTTTTCAGGACACTTATGAAGTATTTGTTACGGCCCGCTACTGACTTGATATTAATTTTTATTGCCGCAGTTATATCTGCAGTACCGTAACTTAGATCATCGGAAAAGGAACCGATCGAGTAAGTAACAGACTTTAAAAAATATGAAGTAATAGGGTTCGATTTCATTGACTCTTCAATTGGCTAAGCCCTTCAATCCGGTACCCCAGCAAGGCCGCCAACCCATTGACTGAAACAAGTAAAAGATTAAAAGAATAAAAGAACACAAATTGAAATTGTATTTATTATCCCCCATGTCAATAAATATTTGTATTCTTTTTTTATTAATATCACTAAAATTAATACAATTAAACCTTGGGAGAGGCATTATGACATACGAAACTAAAATTAATATTATTTTATACTCTAGGCACAAGGCCCGAAATTTTGAGAGAAGAGGTCAGTCGATTAGATCGACCTCAGTACGCAACTGGTACTTAATTTATCGACCCCGAAAGGATGAAAGGTGGAATTTGAACTCAGAACATAAAGACAGGTGAAATACCGCTAAGCATTTCGCCCGGCGTGCTAACGTTTCTGCCAGCTCACCGCCTTAATATTCTTTTCTACTCTAAGCACAAGGCCTGAAATTTTGGGGGAGGAGGCCGGTCGATTAGCTCGACCTCAGTAGGCAGCTGGTAGTTAATTTATCGACCCCGAGAAGATGAAAGGCAAAGTCGACTTCGGCGGAATTTGAACTGAGAACGTAAAGAAAGATGAAATACCGCTAGGCATTTCACCCGGCGTGCTAACGTTCCTTATTTCTTTATTGCCCACAAGGGGCTAAACATAGAAGGGACAAACAAGGACAGACAAAGGGATTAAGTCGATTACATCGACCCCAGTGCGTAACTGGTACTTAATTTATCGACCCCAAACGGATGAAAAGCAAAGTCGACCTCGGCGTAACGGCAGACGAAATTCCGCTAAACATTTCGCCCGGCGTGCTAACGTTTCTGCCATCTCGCCGCCTTATCGCTAAAATTAATATTGCTGAAAACTATTTCACACGTTTTACAAGATTTCAATTTGTACGGTGATTGGCGGAACCGATTTTACCGTGTAAACTTGTCAGTATAACACTTTGGGGGTTCTAACATTGAAATTATAAATGGAACTCGACATGCTAAAAGAAATACCAAAGAAGCCATGTGTAATCAAAGTTGCTCTTCTTATTCAGAGATACGTTTGCACATGATTCAGGTAAAATAACTTTTCAGTGAAACAGTGTCCTTTGTTATACACTGGCAAGATCCAACATAACCTGATTGAAAGGTCATAAAATAACCGTTTAAGAATGACCTGAAAGTAGCCCCGAGGTTAACCAGATAGAAAATCTCAGATGCAACAAATTGATTTCAGTTTCCAAAGCGAGCAACAAAATTAAATTAACTGAAATAATTATTCATGCGTGGATTAGAATCATAAATCTTGCATAGCTGAAAAAATTATTCGTGCATGTTTTAAAATCATAAATCTTGAGTAACTGAAAAAATTTATCATTTCCATGCTCAGAAGAATTGATGCATGCAATAATCGCAGCAAAAGTTTTTCCTACTAAATACAATTACAAAATGCCTTTACCATGATATTGTTTTATATGATGTTTCATATACCTTTAGACTGAGCTGACATACAAATAATTTTTGGAGTATTTTAAACCTCAAACTTGTTATATTCTGTTAAAAAAAAAACACACTATTAGTTTTAAAGAGAACATTAAAATAAAATAATTATGAGCAGAAAAAAGGAATAAGGCCAGCAAGCAACAGTCAGGCAAGCGTCTAGAATTTTGACCAATATGTGTGCGTATATATATATATATATATATATATATATATATATATATATATATATATATATATATATATATGTGTGTGTGTGTGTATGTATATAATTTCAATACGGAGCAAATAATTCAGGAGAAAATATTTGGAAAGATATTATTGACTCGATTATTATCTAGTGTAACAATTAAAAATGATAATAACAGAATCAATAATATAATATTTCTCCCGAATTATTTGCTCCGTATTGAAATTATTCTTTTCTACTCTAGGCACAAAGCCCGAAATTTTTTAGGAGGGGGCCAGTCGATTAGATCGCAACTGGTACTTAATTTATCGACCCCGAAAGAATGAACGGCAAAGTCGACCTCGGCGGAATTTGAACTCAGAACGTAAAGACAGACGAAATACCTCTAAGCATTTCGCCCGGCGTGCTAACGTTTCTTATTTCTTTATTGCCCACTTGAAATTATAGATGTCTTTAGCTAGTTTATTCGAATTACGTCATTTTTAATATAGAATATGTATGTAAATTGTAACGACACTTAAATGAATTGGAATAGATCCAATGTAACCACGCGTATTATTTGCTGTAATGAAGCTATACATTTAGATAACGTTTTGTGCCAAATAGTTACCCTTAAGAGGACAGTAGAAGTCGTTCTACACTTACAATTTAAGATATTATTTTGTAAATAGAAGAAAATGCGATTTTCCTTTTATATTACAGTACGTTAATTCTCAAGTGTATTATTAAACTCAAACCATTTCAAAATAGTTTATTCAAGTCCATAAGGTACACAATTTACAAAAATCCATCAAAGTACATAATTACAAACCAGTTTCACTTCTTACAGAAGATATTCATGGCAATGTATGTGCGTAATGGCTTATCATTTGTCTTTTGTATATAATGCGTCTATTGGAAGTAGCCTAGGTTAAACCTAATATTGTATATGATAATAGATCCAAATTAAGTTGGTATGTATGTTTTTTTTTTGTACTTTTACTAGTCAAAAAATAGAAGGGAAATATAACATAAACAATTTTTAAAATGGCTAAGAAATAGGTACCAGTATTTGGTTAATGGTTTAAACCTGATTTATATTTTACAATAAAAACGTTTCTTTATTGATTCTTTGTTGTAATATTTTCTGCATATTGATATAGTGGTAAAAGTTCAAAATTTGGTTGTTGAAATCCTGCACATCTATCAAAATGCTTACTGTGTCAAATTTTTAAAGTATTTGGATCACATATTTGTTGACGGTGAACCGTAATGCATTTTCTAAGTGACATGATTTGGCCAATGTAATAGGTGCCAGTTGCAGCATGTTATGACATAAATAAAGTTGCTGTAATTTTGCTACACAAATAAATAATTTTTGGTATTAACCTGTTAGCTCTAAGACATCATGTGCAATTCTGAAGGCTTCAAGTTGTGCTTCAAAGTCGGGTAAATTTTGAAAGAAAAAATAACTTTTCCGTTTTATTTTGATAACCTTAAGAAGAAAAAAACATAACGGAGATAATGAAAGATTCTAACCAAACAAATCAATGAAGACAAAAGACTAGTGTATCTTGGCATCCAGCGGGTAATGTTGTTGATGTCTTTCATGCACACTTAATACCAATAAAAATGAAACAACGAAACAAGCTACAGAGTATGTGGGTAACAGAAGACCCTTATAAAAACTGAACAAAATCTGAAAGACTATAATTCTTCGATGTTATCAAGAAATCGTCTGAACTGTCTCACGTCTGGCAATTCTCTCACCAAAAGTGCAAGCTCAGGGTTGTTAAGAGAAATAGCATTAAATGTACAAAAAGGTGA
>NC_142932.1:115816694-115819194 GCF_046866305.1 Octopus bimaculoides | reverse complement strand
CCTTGTTTGTTTCCTCTGTGTGTAGCCCCTTGTGGGCAGTAAAGAAATAAGAAACACATAGACCTAAGTAGTTCGATTTTGGTTCATCTGAATGGAACATTTAATCACTGGGAGTGCATAACGGCTCAATAAGTAGCCGGAGCTACGATTCATATTTATGTGAATTTGAAAAAAAAAAAAAAAAAAAAAAAAAAAACAGGACTTCAAATATTACACATAAAAATATGTGGAAATTTTTACTATAAGTTCGTGACACACATACACGTACACACGCACCGACACACACACACGTACACACACACTTACATACTCACTCACACACACGCACACACACTCGCACTCACATTTAAATGCATAAACACAGGCCTATGGACATGACACACCGACACACATACACGTACGCACTCGAACATATAAACACAAACATACATACACACGTGCAGATTTATATATCGATCAGTTGGACTATGATTATATTGATTAGTTCTTAAAGTTCTGAATTGAAATTCCACCGAGGTCCAACGATTAAGTTCGTTAGTAGCATTTTGAAATGTTTTTCAGGTTCTGATAGCAATCTCAGGTGAAGTTTGCTACCCAAGAACCGCATTCAAGCTATACCCTTTCTCAACCGTTTTGTTCTACACCTGGTACACAGTTAGGGCATACTTAGCTATTTCCTTATCTTGTCAACCTGAAGGTGCTGTTGCCCTTACAGCATAGATTCCTGCTGTACAAATTTTTGATTTACCTCACACATTCCATTGCCGCCAACCAATTATTTTTGTCTCTGTTCTTGTCGGTGGCTGCTTGTTTTACGCATTCTGGTTTCTCGAAATATCTGTTGTTGTTCTGGATTGTCTATCTTGCGGTGCTTAGGATGCATTTAGATGAAAATCTTTGTTTTAAACGAATTAGCATTTGCTTATTCACCACACTGAATAAAAGTTCAAAAAGCACAAAGGATATTATTTGTTGCAGTGCAATAAATTGGAAGTTATTTTCCTCGTGAGGCTTTTTTCACGCAGCTCTACGCACAAACGCTATATACACAACACACTCAAAAGAAATGATATGGAGGTACATGAATCTTTTTATATGTTGATAACGACTATTACCTGAATATCTGTTTAGAATATATCAAAGTATATTTTCTTATTTCTTTATTGTCCACAAGGGGCTACACATAGAGTGGACGAACAAGGACAGACAAGGGGGTTAAGTCGATTACATCGACTCCAGTGCGTAACTGGTACTTAATTTATCGACCCGAAAGGATGAAAAAGCAAAGTCGACCTCGGCGGAGTTTGAACTCAGAACATAACGGCAAACGAATTACCGCTAATAATTTCGCCCGGCGTGCTAAGGCTTCTGCCAGCTCGCTGCCTTTATATAAAAGAATATTTTCTAATGTATAAACATACATTCTTAGCCCAAAATATGAATACTCTCTCTCTCTCTCTCTCTCTCTCTCTCTCTCTCCATATATATATATATATATATATATATATATAACATAACTTGAGACTTCTTAATTAAACGAAATGCATTAAATAATGGGCAGCAAAAACTCTCTCCAAATTAAATTGTAACACAAAATATCATAAAGATGCCTTTCTTTTACATGCTTTCATTTTATCTAAATTCTATATATTTACACATATAATTATTTCTAATATAAGCACAAGACAAGTAATTTTAAGAGGAGTTCTGTCGATACCATTGGCTCCTTTACTTGAGTAGCGCTTCATTATATCAACATGTCAAAAGTTTGAAAGCTGTAGTTAACCTTGGTGATATTTGTAACACAAACCGTGAAGAACCGGAAATTATGCCGCAAAGCATTGTGTCCGACATTCGAAGGATTCTGTCTATCCACTGCAATATAAAATAAGCGCCATATTGCAGCTTCGGCAATTGCTCTACTTAGCATTAAACATTGTTAGTATTAGACATGTCAGGGTTTCGTAAATGTATATTATTCTTTTAATAGCTTCAGATCTAAAACTAAAACTAGTAAAAGAACAATTTAGGTACGTTTATATATTTATTTTGCAAGATTATTGATGTGAAATCGTGTGCTGAAACAGATTTTTTTGAATATTTGGCGGAAAGAAGAAAAAAAGATGGCCAGTCCAAAATATAACAATAACAATTTAGTCGTTTTTTTTTTAGCAATATATATTATACATCCGAAGATGGCGGTGTATTTCAAGCTGATGTCATGGTTGCATTGTTCAACTGAATGGAGCCGCTTGAAACGGCCGTCATTCACTAATACCTGACATCCTCGAACCCTCATACGTCGCTAGACGACGTATGGGGGTTCGACAATTTCTTACCGAATGACCACACAATTGATTTGTTTATAGTGATCAAGTGTTTGTGTAGACATAAGCTCACGCTCGCTATCAGATCGACATTACCTGTACAGGTACAATGGGTGCCACATATCAGATGTCTAAATGACCGTGGAGCAACGTGAGATGAAGTGCTTTGCTCA
>NC_142932.1:115809194-115811694 GCF_046866305.1 Octopus bimaculoides | reverse complement strand
TCTACACGCGCTCATCTCCCTTACACGAATGCACTCCACCCCCAACTTCACCCGCAAAAATATCACATAAAATTCTTCAATAGCTTCCCTTCTACATAACTAGTCCACAACATCAGACATGAAAGAATAGTACGAAGTACATACATACAACACACACACACACATACATCAACCACACATGCATCATCATCATCATCATCATCATCATCATCATCATCATCATCATCATCATCATCGTGATGTTAGTGTATTTTTCCTTTGCCAATTTTCCCACAGAAATAAGGATTTGGTATATTTGCAGTAGTTGAAATCCTGGCATCATTTGCCCCGATCTAATGTTATCTTACCCTCTGTCAAGTAAGACAATGTTTGCCGCTGTGACCTTACTATTCAACATCGCTTTCGTCATTGGTCTCTATTCTTGTCAAGGCCAGGAGCTTTACTTCTTGAATCAGCCAAAATCGAAATACATTTCCTTGCGTCTTCATTCTATTTTGCAACATCAGCAAAAGTACATGACTCCTGTATTCGAGAAAATCTCAACCGGTTTTCTATAGTTTATCGTTCTGTTCTATAACGAGGTCCATAATGACACAATAGTGTTGCAGGAACTGTATCGCCTGTGCACCGCGTGTCACCATGACTCTGGCAACACGGGTTCTTCCTCGTTTTAAACGTTTCTACAGCTCTCAGTTCGTATCCACATCAGGTGGTAGCTGTTCGCTAGTCAGAATTTCTATCTCTATTGTACATTATAGGCTGCTGCTTCCTTCCACCCACAGAGTCATTCTTTACTTCTCTCTCTTATTGATGAGTTAACCCCAAGAGAAGAATGACATATTTAAGAGAGTTTCTTTTCTTTGACTTCAGTTAACTTCTTAAGCGACGAGAAGACAGAAAAGTAACGAGCTAGCAGAATCGTTATCGCAGGCGGGCGAAATGCTTAGCGGTCTTTCGTCCGTTTTTACATTTTGAGTACAAATTCTGCTGAGGTCAACTTTGCTCTTCATCCTTTCGGGGTCGATAAAATAAATACCAGTTTATATAATAGATCGTGGAGTTTAATCACTTCCTGACGTCATTAGTGTAGACAACCTCGCAGCAAATATTTAGTTTACTGCACAAAAAGAATATTCGGTCCTCAAGTATACCTTCGAACAACACTATAGGCCCGTTGACTTTTGCTTTCTCTAAAATCTTGCTGATCGGAGATCTATGATTGTTCTATCCTGTATACTTTAAAAAAAAAATGCAGGACAAACTCATTTATCAAACCCTTTCTCAAAAACATTTCACATATGCTTTGCAAGATTGAGTTCTCGGTTTGCAATTGCTTTGTCATGATGAACCCCTACTTGCACAGAGATTAGAGCCTCGTTTAGTTCTAAAGCTTTTCACTTGAGGATTAAGAACCCAAAGGGTCGGTGAATGAAAATGAGAGGTGAGCTCAACTTGTAACGTTTTAGGAATGCCGAGTTTTTACCTAATTCAAGCAGTACTATAACAAGATTTATTCTAGATTTTAGATAACTTAAAGACTTTATACATTTCTCCCGCTTGTACTTTTTTTCATATTTATTAAATCGACAATTAGAAATTACTGCGGTTTCAAACTTCCTAGACTACATTCAAAACGAATGTACTCTCTTTTTTCAACATACTAAAACCTCTGGGCGACAAACGCGCTCTCTCTTCAGTTTCACTAAGTACCGAAGAGCGTTGTAGACGCGATAAAAAAGAAACACTAAAAAGACAGGACATTTGTAGGTCATCCTCAGGCAGAATGAGCATGTTTATGTGATTAGGATGGCTCTTCGAGTTCCAGATACACTTCATCCTACATTCTTCCGTACAGTTTCTATTTAACCAATTTTATTGATAAATTTTCAGAACATGCTAAAGGCTTGCTCCGAAGCGATTTCCGAAGACATTTTCTCAAATTGTCACGCAGTAGAATAGAACCCAAAATCAATGATTACGAAGTGAGTGAGCTTCTTAAGTATTTCACTTTCCAGTATTGACAGGAATCTATTGTGAGATTTCGGTGCTGTTTTTGATTTCTTCTGATCCAGAAATTACAAAAGCACTTGCTCATATGCAATATATCATCGATCGATATTACTCGCCATGTATCACGTCAATGTAATATCATGTATTACTCTTCATGTATCATTCTTGTGGTAAAATTGTCTGAAATTTTCTAAACAGGAAATTGTCATGTTTTTATATTTTCTCCTTCAACGAAGGTCATTTTGACCTGATGCACTCTAACTTGGCATAACAAATGGATTAAGAGGCATTGTCTTCTTATAATATGATCTTGTTTTTTTTTTTGCCAATAATTTTCATTACTATTCATCCTTAGCGTAGGATAATTATTTCCTTTTATGTAGAGTCTCCATCATGACTTTCTCTTATAACTACTTAGCTATTATGTACTTTTATGATCATATTTTTGTAACATATTCTAGCAACATGCAAACGTAGAGAAACTTACATG
>NC_142932.1:115759194-115804194 GCF_046866305.1 Octopus bimaculoides | reverse complement strand
CATCAAAATCAGTCAAACGATGTACATGGTTCCGAGTTCAGTCCTACTGCGTGGTACCTTAGGCAAGTGTCTTCTACTATAGCCTCGGGCCGACCAAAGCCTTGTGAGTGGATTTGGTAGACGGAAACTGAAAGAAGCCCGTCGTATATATGTATATGTATATATATATATATGTGTTTGTTCCCCCAACATCACTTGGCAACCGATGCTGGTGTGTTAACGTCCCCGTAACTTAGCGGTTCGGCAAAAGAAACCGATAGAAAAAGTACTAGGCTTACAAAGAATAAGTCCTGGGGTAGATTTGCTCGACTAAAGGCGGTGCTCCAGTATGGCCGCAGTCAAATGACTGAAACAAGGAAAAGAGTAAAAGAGTAAAGAGTATATAAATACAAGTGTGTGTGTGCGCATGAGCAACTAAACCGCCATAATCCAAGATACCAAGAACCCTTAAACAATGGCATTTTAGAAATACGAAAACACAAGATATAAATAGTTCAAACTCAACAAACACAGCAAACGAATGCATCCTTTATCAGCTGCCTAACGGTTATCTTTATGGTTTCGACACCTGGGCAGTTTCATTCAATCCCGCGATGTCAACAGTATTAAAAATATAAACATTATTTCGGAATCCTTAGACAAGAAGCAATATGTCCAGTACATCTGAACCTACATCTTGTTATAAATACAAACATCAAACTTAAACACACACATTCTACAATATTATACGAACATATACACATACACACTCATTCACACGTGCACAAACATACACACACAAGTACAATACCATTATGCTTTTCTATTTTGCTTACTTGATATTATCTTGTTTTCACATAAGGATTGCTCTTTGATTGCAAAAGCGCAACGTTCGCTAATGTGATGTGATGGGACGATCACAAATTGAAGAGAGGCTACACTTCTACACTTTCCGACGAAATTGGTATTAATTTCCTAGAACGAAAGACATGCTTAACTATTTTTGTTAGGACTGTTTATCCCGCAGATCTTTGTTGAGATACGCTCGTAAAGAACTTCTAGTTTTGCACGAGACACCTTCAAGTAGAACACGAGATATTGTTTCACAAGTAAGCATGGGCTAAACCCCCGTTTCTGACACTCTACAGGGTACAGGAACAGTTCTTGTTTTAGTCACCGTTTAATGAAAAATTCTCGTGATACGCTTATACTGCTCTGGGAATAACCCGGCAACTTTTCCCGTGAAGCCAATAAATAAATCAGAACAACTACACTTTCCGACATACATAATAACATCTTGAGGATATTCATGCTGCTCTTGGTAAAGATAATGGCACGATAGCAAATGGCGAGTTATATTTTTATTGTTGACCAAAGAATCTCGGATTAATATATTTTCAACTCTCAACTTAGCTTCGTTTAATTTGAAGAAGGTAAAATGTTCTGAGTGAATCTGTGTACCCGTATTCACAATAAACTAATTGAAAAGTTGACAGAAATGATGAAGTAGATCCCTGTCTAATTTGATTGTTGATCTGTAGGCAAAAATCAATCTGCATATAAACCCCTTCTATCAAATCTGTGAACACTAAAGCTGCATCTATAATTCCCTTCCCAAAGTAAGTAAGAGTAATTCAATAGATTATAGGAATGCTGTTTGACTGATTGTTCACGTTTTTGCTGCGCTATGTCTCTTTTATAGAACTCCAGCCATAGTAATAATTTCATTGTAAATAGGAACGTTAATATAACGTTCATGATATCAAGAAATCATTTTATCTATATAGCTGATAAATTCTTTCTTAGTTTCATAAGATCATATCTAAAACTTATTACATAGTCGTTGTGTTGATGTTACTTTTTCCGAATATCGAAGGCAACTTCCTCAGAAACACTGCGCCATTGTTTCAACACTATCTTGTCAGTTGCTGTCCGTCACTCAAGAAATATATCCGCAATTAGTTATGATCAGCCCTCACAAATAGAAGTGGCACTACTCGATAATAAATTTGCCCCAAAATTTTGAATGTAAGCATTCATTCTCCTTTATCAAATTCAGTACGTTTGTATCTCTTTGCCTTAGAAGAAAATTATTTGATTCTGCTCTACTCCCTTTCTATAATTGTTTAAATGACTTTGAAGGCATCGATATAGATCGTAATTTAAAAAAAAAATCTGTTTGAACAGCTCATACTGGAGCTTCTTTCCACTTCTTTAGTTGGCAACGTGGACGTGTTCAAAATATTATGTCAATGAAGACAACCGGATCAAATTCACAATTTGTGATATATTCAGATATTCTTCTTGCCAGTTTTTTCTTCGAGCTCTTTGATTTCTAGTCCCGATTTCTTGAAGACGATTCCATCTTCTTCACTTTCATTTAATCTTTTTTGACTACTTGTTCTAATCGATTCAAGACCATTCATCTTCGATTTCTGATTCATATTGTGTAGCCATTACATTACTTTTGCGTTTCACTGTTAACCTTTCAAATGATACTCGTCTGATTAAAAATTTCTCTAAACATTTGCGCCTTGCTTCTCTGAAAAAATGTGGCCTAAAGAATATTTTCCCTTCATTTCTTCTATAAAAGTAAAAAAGAAATCTTTTACGTACGAACAGAATATTGTAATACGTAAGGGAAATAAGCGTACATGTACTTTTAAAAAATAAATATGCATTTACTTCTTGAAACCTCATTTAATTATTGAACATTTACAGTATTGATACAAATATATAGTCTTAGAAAATTACTGATGGCAAAATATAGACCACCCATTATCATTGACGAAGTTCAAAGGAAACAATGTGCTTTGTTTTTCTATCTCTAGCGTTTGGATAAAGACTATTCAGACAGCCAGCAGAGAAATATCCATGAGAGAAGGATGTTTCTTCTCACTATTATCCGACCACCTTTAGAGCCAGGTTGATATATATATTAACAGCTGAAATATCTATAGTCGTATTTATGATTTTTATAATTTACAAAATCAATTTTCTTTCTCAGGAAATACATGTACACATTTCTCATTCGAGAAATAATTTCTTTCAACAGTAAGTATTAATTTTTCATCAAAGTATAATGAACGTATGCAACCAAGAAAACATGAAATGAAAGAAACAAAATAACGATGTCTATTTTACAGATACGAAAATTCACTGACAACCACAAGGTTACATGATCGATTTCGGAAATAGAGCAAGAAAAAAATTCTTTTAAGCAGCAGATTTTGCTAGAAAGTAGCCCCAAATAAATCAATAAATAAGTATATATGCATACATATACACATAGATATACATACATGCAAGTGTACATGCATAAACACACATGCATATACTCCCGTATATATACATACATGCATACATATATACATGTATATGTATATATCTATATATATATATGTGTGTGTGTGTGTGTGTGTGTGTGTGTGTGTGTGTGTGTGTGTGTGTGTGTGTGTGTGTGTGTGTGTGTGTGTGTGTGTGTGTTTGTGTGTGTGTGTGTGTGTGTGTGTGTGCGTGCGTGCGTGTGTGTGTAACGATTTCTTGTAGTTAACATAGTAGAAATTTAATATGACAATTAATAGTGTAATTATCCTTCAAAATTTAAATTTTAATTTAGAAAATAAATTAAGGCGGTGAGCTGGCAGAATTGTTTGCATAGCAGGCAGAATGCATAGCAGCATTTGTTTCGTCTCTGCGTTCTGAGTTCAGATTACACCGTGGTCAACTTGGCCTTTCATCTTTTCGAGGTCAAGTACGAGTTGAGTACTGTGGGTCAATGTAATCGACTTTGTCCCCCGAATTTGCTAGCCTTGTGCCAAAATTTGAAACCAATAAAGAAAGGAGATTAAATTTTAAAAAAAAACACTCTACGAAATTATCATAATCTAACACAGATAGCTCAGTCTGGGAACTTATGATTCCAAACAACATCTTCAGAATGCAGTGAACACCTTTGTATACACAAATGATAGTAATTTTTTCTTGTCACTTAAAGACATAAATTTATAGAAACCCAGACATATATGCGTATCTTAAAAGAATAGAGCAAATACCTTTAAAAGACACTGTACGTGTGCGTTATAAAGAGTTAGAAGTGGAATGAAAATGAATTTAACATTTATATTATTCGTAAAAACAACGTCCGTTCTTTTTTTTAATTCCAGCTGCAGCATTTGAATAAAAACTAACAATTTTATATTCCAGCATAAAGTTGCCCTATTTATATTTCAGATTTTAAATTTACAAAATCAATTTCCGTTTATATGAATTACATATTTTTAATACACACACACACATGTATACACACGCAAACATAAATAGGCAGTAAATACCAATACACAATACGATTGGTGGAAATTTCCTCCTGCACATTACTATCATATACATACATACATACAAACACACACACACACATACATATATATATATATATATATATATATATATATATATATATATATATATATATATATATATATATATATATGTATATATATATATATATATATATATATATATATATATATATATAAGACAAAATAGGGTGAATAAACTACACAAGACTTGTGTTATATGATTAAAGAATATATTTAAATCGTTATGTTAGGATAATGTTATAAAATTTTGTGTAAAATAACATTGTTTTGGGAGAAATAACCGATTTCGTATTTTCTTTTCAAATTTCTCAAATTTTTTTACCAATATTGTGTCATCTCTTCGCTATAAAGTGAACAATGAGAGTTCAAGACAGGGGAAGCTAATCAGGGATTTTTTCGCTATAAGGGAGATAATCAAAAATGTTGGGAATGACTAGATTTTATTAATTTAGCATGATTTGGTTTAGAAAGAATAGAATGTCACAAGTGGTTAAGTTTTGCTTTATATTTTTTTTTTCCTATTATTTAACATTGCTACAAATGGTTAAGTTTTGGCTTATATTTTTCAATGAAGAAGGTTTCCTTATTTAATCTAACTTGTGTTGGTGTTACAATGGCACATTGATAAAATGGAAAGATTACAAATTGTGGTAGCAGTTGCTTTGCGCATTTCTCAATGTGTTCACTAAAGGGTATCATTTTGTATTCTGGGAATGCAATCTGCCGTCGGTGAAGAGTGTATCTGCGTCTGAGCGATAATCACGTGTAGCCTATGTAGTTTGGGTGGCAGCCCGGCCATATATATTCAACGATATGCAGAAAGTATGTGATATGTATTGTTTTATATTTTATTCTTTTATCATTATCATTGAGTCAGAAAGAAACATACGCCATCAAAGCGACGCTGTAGTATGAATGTATGTATGTATGTATGTATGTACGTACGTACGTACGTACGTACGTATGTGTGTATGTATGTATGTATGTATGTATGTATGTATGTATGTATGTATGTATATACACGATCATACTGTTTTTTTCCAGCTTTACTACAAAAACAATTTCCTTCTACATGAAGCATACATTCTTCATTAGAAATGTATTTAATTTGTTTAAAGTTTGCAGGAAAAGTCGCCTGTCTTGTTAAGATCCTCGTTTTTGTAACCGCGTGGTTTCGTGCTTTATCTTTAGTTCCGCAGTACAAAACCTTAAGAAAATGCCTTTTTCAATAGCCTCCAGCCGACCAGTGGCTTCTGACTGAATGTAGAAGCCTATATATATATATATATATATATATATATATATATATATATATATATATATATATATATATATTACACACCCATATTTACCTCAACATGGTACACAGAAACAGCTGTAAACTCACTCTTACCCTCACTTTGTTTAACTAATTAAACAATGGCTTTTTAGCACCAAAGACACACTTCTCACTGTTGTTCTTCCTCCATTTTCTTATCGTCTCTATATACATTAAACTACGGTTTACCTTTTAAATTACCTTATATCAAAGACCATACTTACTGAGGTAATTACCAGGAGTGCTTTTCGACACTTCTATCCCTTAGAAGGTTTAAACATCTCTAACTTATACCTTATATATATATATATATATATATATACAGACACATAAACTTACTTGGAAATGGATGCGTGGCGTTCAATTAAATAATAATATAAATAATACACACACACACACACACATATATATATATGTGTGCACGATTGTGTCTTTGTGTTTGTGTAGTATATATTGCCCACTGTTTGACAACTGGAGTTGTTTTAAGTCTCAGCAAGCTGGAGGTTTAGCAAAAGGAGATTGTAAAATAAGCAGCAGGCTTTAGAACAAAATTAGTGCTGGGATCAATTTGTCCGACCAAAGCCCGAGGCGATGTCTCGCACAAGGCCGCACTCCAATGAATAGCAAGTAAAAGACAAATTACATAGTTGGTGACTTTCTCCATGAAAAGGTTCGTTCCTACGTGAACTTTCTACTAACTTGCTCAAAGGAAATCATATATCCACTCAGATGCGATAAAATAAGGCAATAGTCTAAGCAAGAGAAGTGGTGGAATGATTTGAGCACTGAACAGAGCGCTCTGAGATATTTGCTCCGTTTATTTTTTAGGCGCAGGAGTGGCTGTGTGGTAAGTAGCTTGCTTACCAACCACATGGTTCCAGATTCAGTTCCAGTGCATGGAACTTTGGGCAAGTGTCTTCTACTATAGCCTCGGGCCGACCGAAACCTTGTGAGTGCATTTGGTTGACGGAAACTGAAAGAAACCCGTCGTATTTATATATAACATTTTTTGTGATGTCCGTACCCATATATGCATGTATGTATACATATAGATGTAGGTATGTACATATATGTTTGAATATATGCATATATTTATATATTATTTATGTTATTATATATATATATATGTGTGTGTGTGTGTGTGTGTGTATCTACCATCACTTGATAACCGATGCTGGTGTGTTTACATCCCTGTAACATAGCGGTTCGGCCTGAGAGACCGATAGAATAAGTACTAGCCTTAGAAAGAATAAGTCCTGGGATCGATTTGTTCGACTAAAAAGGTGCCACCCCAGAATGGCCGCAGTCAAATGACTGAAACAAATTAAAGAACATTAGAATAACGTTCTGAGTTTTGAAGTAGATATTTTTATCTTTTGCCTTTTACTTGTGCCAGTCATTGAACTACGGCCATGTTAGGACACAGCCATTCACTTCTAAAGTCTTGTACTTATTCTATCGCTCTTCTTACGGGGACGTAAACAAACCATAGCTTGACAACACACTATACTTGTCCAAAGTGCTGCAGAGTGGGACTGAACGCAAATGGTTCGGAAGCAAACTTGTTTACATGCACTTAGCAAGTTGGCTTCTTATACAAATAATATTCGAAGAAAAGCAACGAGTCATGTCCTACGCATTCTATCACGAAAGTTTCAGGACAAACAGATGTCGGTTGTCAAAGAAATAGCCAGGGTCCTTCGTGGAGAAGGATGCTATTTGAGAGACTTTTGGCTGCTATTTCTAATAAAGCAACCCACCGCATAAAAATCTCTCGTAGTAGCGAGGAGTTGTTAGAAAAAACTTATACGATAAAGCGATATCTAATGTTTAATGACACAATAGGATTGTAGTCTTCAGCAAAGCATGTGATGTTTGTCATATCGTATATCGCCAAAGATTAAATTACACTTTGGAACTGAGGCTACAATGGGACAGATAAAATAAAGCGAACAAATATCCACGATTAAGTATCATTTCATGAATGTTGTTACAGTTTTATATATACATCAGAAATAAGAACGTTAAGCGTAATACAAATGTACAAATATACATGTCCACATATCAATATATCCAAATGCTAATGAGTATTATTGTCATGTTATTGTGTTACAATTTCATATATACATCACGAATAAGAAAGATAAGATCAACACAAATGTACGAATATATATATATATATATATATATATATATATATATATATATATATATATATATATGTATGTATACACACAAACATCAGTATATTTAAATGTTAGACCTTGAAAAGAACAGAAAAAAAGAAAGAGGAAGGTAATATCCAGTACACAGAGTAGTGTTTGTTAATAAATTTATGTTACTTAACGCTAAAGGCGTGAGTGTGTGGTAAAAAGTTTATTTCTCAATCTCATGATTTCGAGATCAGTTTCACCGTGTAGCACCTCGGGTAAGTACCTTCTACTATAGCCTACGGCCGACCAAAGCCTTGTGAGTGGATTTGGTAGACGAAAATTGAAAGAAGCCCGTCGTGGACCGCTGAAATCTACGAGTTCTTGTCATTCTCACTCTGTTTATTTTCTCTTATTCCTTTCTGTTGAAGAGCGTAGGCTCGAAACGTGAAAGACTTTTTCATTTTTTCCAAGCGTCAAACTAATACACTTGCTTGTTGTTCATACACCTGACTTCGTCTTTTGTGTTTCTATAAATTTCAACTATATGTATATATATATATATATATATATATGTGTGTGTGTGTGTGTGTGTGTGTGTGTGTGTGTGTGTGTGTGTGAGTGTGTGTGTGAGACAACCAGTGTGCGTGTGTTTGCACTTCCGTAACTTGGACGGCGATAGAATAAGTGCCAAGCTTATAAATAAATAAGTCCTGGGGTCGATTCATTCGATTAAAATATTCGCCAAGGTGGTGCCCCAGCATGGCCGCAGTCTAATGGCAGAAACAAATGAAAAGTAAACGATAAAGATAAAGGAATGGTGGGACGCGAGCTTTTTAATTAAATAGTAGTTCAGTGATATAAATGCGTTTTATATTGTATCATTCATCAGAGGAGCTATAGAAGGGATTTTGAAGGTATTGCTAGCATTTTGTCGGTCAACAACAAATGTTGTTGTATACCATACAATAACTGAACTAATTAATTTTAATTACAGAGGTGTATTTGCCAGGGAAATCATTTGACCTGAAACAGTGTGCTGGAGCTAAAATGATCGCAGCGTGAAAGACACATGTTGGCCATTGAAAAACACACAAGGGCTGTTAACTTCGCGTAACGATAGAAGATACAATCGTGGCCAAAAGTTTAGAATATAGGTCTGAAAATTAGAGTTTTTATATTAAATCCGAAAAGTTATATTTAATTTGCAATATTTAAATACTTGGCCAAAAGTCTGGAACAGAGATCTGAAAATTAGAATTTTTATATTAAATGCCCAAAGTTATATTTAATTTGGGATATTTAATTACTTGGTCAAAGGTCTGGAAATTAGAAATTTTATATTAATGGCTCAAAGTTATATTTGATTTGCAATATATTATTTCTTGGCCAAAATTTTGGATAATAGGTCTGGAAATCAGAATTTTTAAAGTAAATGCCCAAATATAGACGTTGTATATATTTGAATCGAATTGTACTTGGGAATAACAATTCAAATTTTTCAAAGGATGCTGAAAACTTTTGGCCACGACTGTACAGCCTCAGAAGAGATGAAATTTTTAATGAAATGAAGTTGTTGAGTTATATTTTCCTTAAGACAACAAAATGCATTTTTTTAAAAATTTTAGTTTCCTGTTGGTTTGGATAATGCTTGCAATCTTTCCTTTTTTAATTTGTTTTACAAATATTTTTATGTCAAACAACTTGTTGAAACCAATATTTTTATATTTCAGAAGAGTCACATTAGAAGGATATATATATATATATATATATATATATATATATATATATATATATATATATATATATATATATTTCATTTCATTTCATTTCAAAGTTTCAGCTCAGAGCTGCGGCCATGCTGACGCACTACCGTGTTGCTACACTGTTATTACAGGGAGCCTCTTACAATATGTGGCACTTGGTGAAGAATGGAGTTTGATTTAGCAACTCTCATTTGCACCTCCTGCCGCGAGGTAGGTTCATCTGGGACTCTCGATAGGAAGAGATCCAGCTTTGATTTAAAAACTCCTACATCTACTTTGTGCAGATTCCTCAGGCTCTTTGGGAGAATATTAAAAAGCTGTGGGCCCCTGAATCCCAAGCTGTTGCAGTAACTGGTCCTGAAGCGCGATGGCATTGCTGGGATCTTTGGCACTATGCAGTGCCGTCCCGTTCTGGCATTGGTGTAGCTTTCAATGCCAAAATTTGGCACAATTCCTTCCAGGATCTTCCAGATGTATATTACTGCATACCTCTCCCGCCTTCTCTCCAGGGAGTAGAGTCTTAGCTGTTTCAGCCTTTCCCAGTAGCTGACCAGTTGCAAAGAGACAATCTTCTTTGTGAATCTCCTCTGGATTGCTTCAAGGTCTGCTGTTAATTTCAGACTGGTGGGTGACCACAGCTGTGAGCAGTAATCCAGGCGGCTGAGGACGAATGTCCTCCAGAGGATCATCATGGTTTCCTTATCTCTGGTTCTGAATGTTCTCAGGATCCATCCAGCCAATCGTCTGCACTTTGTTGCCATTCTGGTAATGTGCACTTGGAAAGAGGTATCATCACTCATGTCGATACCCAGGTCTCTCACTGATTTAGGCTCTGGGATTGAAATTCCCTGTGGACCAGTGTACTCTGTAAGTTTCATATTCAGTTTTGGACGTTGGTAGCGCAGGGCTTGGAATTTTTCAGCATTAAACTGCATATTATTGTCCTCAGCCCATCTGTAAACTGAGTCCAATTCCTGCTGCAGGTGTGCAACATCACTGGAGTTCTGTATTTTCTGCGAGACTTTTGTATCGTCTGCGTAGCTTGCAAGAGTGGCTATCCGGGCACTTGAAGGCATATCTGAGAGAGCGACTATAAAAAGCAATGGTCCCAAGACAGTGCCCTGTGGAACACCGCTCATTATTTGTGTTCTCATAGCCACTACTGCCTGACTTCTATCTTTCAGAAAGTCATGTAACCACTCTCCAAGTTTTCCAGCTATGCCAAGATCACGCAGTTTGTGGCATATCACACCATGATCCACTTTGCCAAAAGCTTTTGCAAAATCAAGGTATATTACGTCCACATTTGAGTTGTTGAGTAACTGCCTCAACACCCAGTCGTAATGTTGTAAGAGCTGGGTCAGGCAGCTCCTACCTGGTCGAAAGCCATGTTGGGTATCACTCAGCAATTTATTTTCTTCAAGGAAAGCGATCAGTTTTCCTCTGATTATCCTTTCCATGACTTTGCTGATGTGTGAAGTCAGAGAGATAGGCCTATAGTTTTTGGCATTTGCTCTGCTTCCCCCTTTATGGATTGGGCATATTATTCCCTCCTTCAGCTTGCTTGGCAGTCTTCCGTTTGCGAGAAAGCTCTGGAAGAGGATCTGGAGGGGTTTTGCCAGGGCATGCTTACACGATTTAAGGAGGATTGCTGGGAAACCATCAGGGCCAGCAGTTGAGTTTGTGTCCACTTCATGTATAGCTAGTAGTACATCTTCTTCGCTAATGTTGATGTATTCCATCGTAACTGCCTCACTGGTTATAGGGGAGGTAGCAAAGAAGTCCACTGGTTTGTTCACTTGTCTGTGCTCCAATGGAGTGGTGAAGACACTTTTGAATTGCTCATTCAGTACCTCACTGATCCTAGTTGGACTGTCTGTGAGGGAGCCATCCTTTTCGAAGAGGGGTCCAATCTTGGAGCGTACTGAGGCTGTTTCTTTTGCGTAATGAAAGAAGGCCTTTGGGTTTGACTTAATGTTTTTTATAACCCAGGCTTCTTTGTCTGCTCTCTCCTTCACATAGGATTGTTGCAGCCTTTTTTCGATCTCCATCAGTGTCGTTTTTAGGCGGGACCTTTGGCCATTCTTGGGATGCTGGTTGAGTCGATTTGCAACTTTTGTCCGTCGTCTCATGAGGATCTTCCTCTCCCTTGGAATCTTGTTCCTATTTGTTTTGGCCTTGTGCTCTGGGACATATTTCTGGCTTATGGCTTGCACAATAGACATGAAACATTCTAGTTTCATGTCAATGTCTGGTGTGGAGAGACATTTTGGCCAATCCTCTCTGAGGATCTCTTTCTGAATCGATTTCCAGTCCGCTTTGTGGAAGTTCAGATTGGAGAGATCTTGGGTGCTTCCTTTAGGCTGTATGTCTCTGGTTTCTTTTGGCCCAAACATAGACAGCTCTATTATGTTGTGATCCGAAACTAATGTCGGCGTCACTTTCACATCATGAATGATGTCCGTATTGTTCGTGAAGCAGAGATCTAGAATGTTATTCGTTCTAGTTGGTCTGAGAACAGTTTGCTCCATGAATAGGGCATTGGTGAGGTTGAGCAGGCATTCCACCTGTGCTTGCTTGCGATAAGTCATTCCTGAGAGTATGAGACCTTCGGGCCATTTGACGTTGGGGAAGTTGAAATCACCCATAAGAAATATGGTCACATGGTGTTCCAGTTTCATGAGGATTTCTTTAATTCTAGCGAGGCAATCTTCAAATTTGCCTATGTGGTTTGGAGCATCCGGTGGGCAATATGCATTGCATATGACTATATTATGTTGTCTTATGTATATAACTAGGGTGTCGCATACCGAATTTGAGTATGACAGTAAGACCTGGGGTGTGAGGTCGTCACGGATGTATACAGCAACTCCACCATTTCTCTTCTGTCTGTTCGCAGTATGACATATTTTGGTACGTGTACTTCTGCATCCTCTATATCAGGGCTGAGGTGAGTTTCCACGAGTGCTATGCATAGGGCTTGATTGCATGCAGCAAGGTCTCTCAGGAAAGAAATTTTGCTTTTATTATTATTATGCAACAGGCCCCCAATATTTAGTAAAAATATTGGCGTGATGTCTGTGCAGGCGTTAGGGGAGGCCATCCCATGTCTGTTGGCTGTGGTGGTGTTGCGCAGTGGGGGGCAAGGTTCCTCGTCTGTGCTTGGCGTAGCCACGTCAGCTGCTGCATAATCTTTTGCGCCATGCACAAAAAAGACTCTTGCTCAGCTGCTGCGTTGCGTAAGATTTCTGAAGAGCGCACGTCCTTGAATTTTCTCCTTGGGGACATCTGTCGTCTTTCCTCAGGGAAGTTTTTATCCTTTAAACCTTTGTAGTTTTGGCGGGGTGTCGGGTGGGCAAACCGGCAGTTTTTGCCGTCTTCCCCATGCCAACATTTGCCTTGCAGGTAAAATTTGCAAGTTTTTGGGTGCCTTCCAAATTTCTTCTTTCCTTTGGTGTCTTGGATGGCATTGGATCCACCTTGCGATTTTCTACTTTTTGTTCTTCCTTTTCTTGTGGGTACTATTTTCCACTGGTTATCTATTGGGGTGAGGGCTCCTTTCCTTTGTAGGACCACTGGCACAGAGGGGCTTCTATTTGCTGCTTCCTTGGCTCCACTATCCTTTTCTGCCTGGTTGTTCATAGGAGTGGGTGATCCATTCTTTTGAGGAGCCACTGGGTCAGAGAGACTTCCGGGTGTTTTTTCCTTTTCCTTTTCCTCCTCTCCGATTATAACATCTAGGGTGTCCATGTGTGGTCTGATGAGTGCATACGAGCGGAGGAATTCATTCTTCTTCCGCTCTATCTGTTCAGTGGTTCTGTGAAAGCCATTATTCTTCAGTGCGGCAGTGATGATGTTGTTTGGGGCATCGCCATTAGCAATCATCCATGCTCGCAACAGAAGATCTAACTCTTTCTTTTCCCACTTTGGTGCCATCTTCGTTTTTTAAGCCCAGAAGGGGAGTAGAGGAAAGAGAGGAAGTAAAAGATAGCGGGAGGTAGAAAAGAAGAAACACAGAGGGGGGGGGGATAGGAAAAAAAAGCGGGAGATATGAAGGAAAGAGAGAGTGAGATATGAAGGAAAAAGAGAGGGTGGTAGGAGGAAGAGAGGGAGTGTGGGGTGTTAGAGAGACTGAGGGAGGTAGAGGAGGGGGAGAGAAAGAGAGACAGAGTGAAGGAGAGGAGGGGAGGAGAAAGAGAGACAGAGGATGGGAGGAGAAAGAGAGACAGAGGATGGGAGGAGAAAGAGAAAGAGGATGGGGGAGAAAGAGAGACAGAGGATGGGAGGAGAAAGAGAAAGAGGATGGGGGAGAAAGAGAGACAGAGGATGGGAGGAGAAAGAGAGACAGAGGGAGGGAGAGGATGGGAAGAGAAAGAGGAAGAAACAAGAAAGGATGAAGGATGTGAGAGGAAGGGAGACACGTACTGAGAAGAGGGGGAAATGAAAAGTGTATGAGGGAGAGGTTGAAGTGACAGAAGGAGAGGAAGGCGTTGTGAGATGCAATGGAAAGGGAAGAGAACTGAGAAAAGAGGAAGATATGAAAGCGAAGGAGAGAGATGAGAAAAAGGAGTGAGATATGGAAAGAAGAGGAAGATATGAAAGCGAGGGAGGGAGATGAGAAAAAGAGTAAGATATGGAAGACAGAGAGGGAGAGAGATAGGTGTAAAGAGATAAAGGGAGAGAGAGAGAGAGAGAGAGAGGAAGCGGTACTTATGAAAAAGAGTGGGAGCAGGTAACGAAGATGTGTAGGAGAACGAAAAATGAAAATTCGTAATTCTAAATAGGATTTGTAATTCAAAGAGTTGTAGAGATAAAGATAAAGCGAAGAGAAGAAACGAAACGATAGTGAAAAGAAGTGGGGGTCGTAAAGGTTTCTATTTTTAAAGAGAATCAGAGCTAAGTGGTCATTGTAATGAAAGTTAAATGAAAATTAGTGAGAATTCTCAGAAAGTAAACAAGATTATGTTGTAGCTCAAATGTTGCCTAAGTTAAAAGAAAATAAACAAATAAAAAGGGATACTTATTCGTAAAGTAAACAAGATTATGTTGTAACTCAAATGTTGCCTAAGTTAAAAGAAAATAAACAAATAAAAAGGATACTTATTCGTAAAGTAAACAAGATTATGCTGTAACTCAAATGTTACCTAAGTTAAAAGAAAATAAACAAATGAAAAGGATACTTATTCGTAAGAGGTAAAATTTCAAATCCTTGTTCTTGTACGAAGTTTTCTTCCAAAACAATTCTTTTTTGCTTCTTACGTTCGATTGCAAATATAATTACGACGTGTAACCACGCGGTTATTGACGATACCTTTAGCTTGTTTCACTGACTTTAAACTTACTATATTAAACTTTTAGTGTAATATATTACTTTTTTCTTTAAGTCAATATATTACGGTAGACCGTTATGAAGTAACAAGTACTACCTTTTGTCAGTTTTAGCACATTTATTTTCCGTCGATTTCGGTAATCCCTTGTAACTAAGCACGTGGGTTTTCGACGATAACTTGCTTGTGTCGCTGACTTTAATGTAATATATTTAACTTTTAGAGAAATATATTACGTTTTTTAAATTAGTATATTACAGTAGACTGTTCTTGTATAATAAGGTCTATGTTTTCGTCAGTTTAGTAGGTCTTATCGTTGATTTGTGCAATCTCTATTGGGTTGATTCAGGAGAACGAAACACACGCGTCCTTCTTCAACGAAACCGGAAGTATATATATATATATATATATATATATATATATATATACCCACGCTTGTACCAATAACTAGTTTCAGGATAAGTGAAAAAAATATACAAACAACCGCTGATATATATATATATATATATATATATATATATATATATGTATATATATAACGGGGCGCCGCCTGGCCGACCGATTCGCGGAACACCTCCGAGATATCAACGTCGGCAATGACACCCCGGTGTCACGCCACTTCCGTTCTGCCGGCCACTCCTTGCGGCAACACCTGTCTGTGTTTGGATTGTCCATGCACAGGGGCCATCCGGACTCCCGTTTGCGCCGTGAACAGGGATTAATCTTCTATCTTCGCTCCTTTGCGCCACATGGGCTCAACTCCCCTCCACTCTTCATCTAACCCCCTCCTCCTGTCTCTCTCCCCCACCCTCCCTCCTACCACCCATCTCTCCCCTCCCCCACCTCCTGCTCCGATTCCTACTTCTTTGTACGTCTCTTCACCTCTCTTCATACATTCTCTCCACTCCCACTTCTCTTCACCCCTACTCTTTCTCTCCTCTCTCTTACTCTCTCTCACTCTTACTATCTACACTCTTACTCTCCTACTCTCTACACTCTTACTCTCTTACTCTCTCACCCTTACTCTCTTACTCTCTTACTCTCTCACCCTTACTCTCTCACTCTCTTCCCCTCTCTCTCACTCTCTTTCTCTTCCTCCCTTTCTCCCCCCATACCCCTCTTCCCTCTCTCTCACTCTCTTTCTCTTCCTCTCTTTCTCTTCCTCTCTTTCTCTTCCTCTCTTTCTCTTCCTCTCTTTCTCTTCCTCTCTTTCTCCCCCCATACCCACCTTCCCCTCTTTCTCTCCCCCCATACCCACCTTCCCCCTCTCTTAATCCACCTTCCCTCTCTTATACCTACCCTCTCTCCTCTCTTCCTCTCCCCTCCCATACCCATCTTCCCCCTCTCTTACATCCACCTTCCCCTTCTCCCTCCTCGTCAACACCCTCTCATAAGCTCATCCCACCACACCCCAACACACTCCTACTCTACCTTCCCACTCCACCCCATCCAATTCCTTACACCCACCACCCACCCCTACCCACAGACCCCTACCTCTACCCCACCCTAAGCCTAACCCACACTCCACCCATGCCTTCCCCACCTCCCAACACCCTCACATCACACCACACCAATACCCTCGCATCACACCACGCACACCACACCAATACCCTCGCATCACACCACGCACACACTACAACTGACCAACTACTAACTCCCATTCTCCCTTTCTCCCTTCCCCATTTTCACACTACATACGTCAAGATCACCAGCATTCTACCTCCCACACACAGCCCCTCGTTCCCGATCACCGTTTGTTATCTCCCCCTTTCTTAGCTCTCCTGAAATAAGAATTTCTAACTTCCGGTCAGTCATTGTTATGATCGGCCATTATTATGATTGACCGTTGACTGAACACTATTCAATTTTTTTTCTCCGTGTTTTTCTCCTTGTCTCCGTATTCTTACTGTTGAAGAGCGTAGCTCGAAACGTCAAAGACTTTCCGTATTCCCGAGCGTCATACTAATATATACTTTTGTTATTTACACCACCTGTCCTCGTCTGTTGTTATTATTTGTATATTCTCCCATATATATATATATATATATATATATATATATATATATATATATATATATATATATATATATATATATATCAGCGGTTGTTTGTATATTTTTTTCACTTATCCTGAAAATAGTTATTGGTACAGGCGTGGGTGTGTGGTAAGAAGCTTGCTTGCTTCCCAACCACATGGTTCTGGGTTCAGTCCCACTGCATGGTACCTTGGGCAAGTGTTTTCTGTTATAACCTCGGGCCGGCCAAATCCTTGTGAGTAAATTTGGTAGACGGAAACTGGAAGACTGTGGTGTAAATATATATATGTATACACACACACACACACACACACACACAAACAAATATATATATATGTATGTATATATAAAGACAGAGACAGGAATGAGAGAGTGAGAGAGTTATTGGTAAGGGATTGTCAATCCAGGCAAAATATTTTATAAGGTCTCTGTTTGATTACCAGGCTAACAATGTTGTTGAGATTAGTAAAGAACTTCGCGTATTCTTGTAGCAGAGTCACCATTCTATATTGTAAAGCAGTGGTTGCGCTCCAGTCAAACTGGTTTTTAGACAGAGTGATATATGAGGTATAAATAGTCGTCCATGTTTTCCCTTTATTTGAATTAAATTTGGCTTATGGCTGTTTCTAGTAGTAATTGCAGGTTCATTACTGATAGGTTTCTCAATTGCTCTATTGATCAGTCAAGAAAAGTTGAACGACCGTTATAACCAGAAATGGCTCTGACGAATGTAGCATTAATTTTTTAGGTCGTTCAACTTTTCTCAACTGATCAATAGACCAATTGAGAAACCTATAAGCAACGATCCTGCATTGACTACTGGAAACAGCTGTAAGTCATATTTATTCCAACAAAGAGAAAATATGTTATGAACGTTATATATACCTTGTCATATATATATGAGATAGAGAGAGAGAGAGAGAGAGAGAGAGAGAGCACTCCGTCGGTTACAACAACGAGGGTCCCAGCTGATACGATCAACGGAACAGCTTGCTCGTGAAATTAACGTGCAAGTGACTGAGCACTCCACAGACACGTGTACCCCTAACGTAGTTCTCAGGGAGACTCAGCGTGACACATAGCGTGACAAGGCCGGCCTTTTGAAATACAGGTACTACTGAGTAGACTGGAGCAACGTGAAATAAAGTGTCTTGCCCAAGGACACAACGCGTCGTTGGGAATCGAACTCACGACCTTATGATCGTGAGCCGAATGCCCTAACTACTAAGCCACGCGCCTTCACCACACACACACACACACACACACACACACACACACACACACACACACACACACACACACATATATATATATATATATATATATATATATATATATATATATATATATATATATATAGTGAGAGAGAAAGAGGTGGAAGTGTCTTTGTGTCTGTATTTGTCCCAACTACCGCTTGGCAACCGGTATCAGTATGTTCACGTCCCCGTAATCCTAGCGATTCGGCAAAAGAGACTGATAGAATCAGTATCACGCAGTGTGATTGAACCTGGAACCATGTGATTGGGAAGCAAACGACACAGCAACATTTTGGGTTTATATCCTTGTTGTTGCCTACATAAAGATACGTGTGTGTTATTCATACGCATGAGCGCGCGAGTATGTGTGCGTATGTGTGTGAATGTGTAGTAGTAGTAGTAGTAGTAGTAGTAGAATTCACTTGGTTTTAGATTCATTGTATTCTCATTTTTGTGATAATATATACCCGATCAATATTTAATATACAAGTATTTATATACATACAAATAATATAAATATATATAAATGTATATATATATATATATATATATATATATATATATATATATATATATATATATATATATATATATATATATATATATATACATACATATATGTATCTATGTATGCATGTATGTATGCATATATAAACATATATCCAATATACAAGCTATATGCATGGAAATCGATAATATTGATCGTCGATCTGAAATTGAAAACAACGCCAAATTTCACACAAATTTGATGGAAATTAGATAACAACAGTGCCATAATAATAATAATAATAATAATAATAATAATAATAATAATAATAATAATAATAATAATAATAATAATAATAATAACAATAATTCCAGGAATACAGGCAGTGGTAACAACAGCTCTGGTCTTAACTCC
Source organism: Octopus bimaculoides (assembly GCF_046866305.1). Classification (NCBI taxonomy): domain Eukaryota; kingdom Metazoa; phylum Mollusca; class Cephalopoda; order Octopoda; family Octopodidae; genus Octopus; species Octopus bimaculoides. The sequence continues at coordinate 115,785,082 of NC_142932.1, read as the reverse complement.
AGCCCCACTATAGAGGTTGATGACAGCAATGCCAATAACCTTGAAAACTTCTACTACAACTCTTATGATAAATAATAGGATATGAAGCGCATATGCTTACTATTCTATCATTTAATAAAAGAGTCATGAACCTCATTATGATGCGGAAAACAGAAGCAAAATTTACAATGGTTGAAAAGAAACTTAGGCTGATTCTGAGACAATTAGAGTAAGAAATATAAAACTATGGGTGTCCGCCAATTTGGTATTAGAGTCAAAAACGGCCTGTATATATCGAGATAGTTTGCCTGTATATATAGGGAGATAGTTTGCTTTGCCACAGACAAGTCTGGGAGAATGTCTGAGATCCGTTTGTCAAACTTTGTCTTGTCAATACAACCAGCCATCCATTCTTCCATCCATTTTTTAAAATCCACTTTTTCCATTCACTATTCTAAGAAGGGTCGTGGAGGCAGAGTCGTTAAGTATCTCCTCCATACGGTCATATCAGAAGCAACTATCATTAGACTTTTTGGCTAGATTCCCAAGCGTGACCAGCTGAGTCCTTGGATACTATCCAACTGTCTCGTTCTTGGTCTACTCTTAAGTCTCCTACGGCAAGATCGGCTCAAAGAACCCGTCTTGTGTCAACTTCTTCGACATTCCAATCACGTGTCGGTAGCACGAGAGCAATGGCCACTTAAAGCAGAGAAGTAGCGGCTCGACTTGGTTAGACTTCTTGATCTCCGAGCTCCTTACGTACCTTGTCGAGTAATGTTACTCCAAAGATCCTTCGGAGGAACCCCATTTCGACCGCTTGTATCCACGAAATGACAGGAAGTTCCTTAATGGTCACATGGGAATGTGAGATGGCATCTTCTAATCAAAAGTCAAATAAAAAAATCAATGACATACCAGAGTTTTATGGGAATGATAAAAAAAATAATCAGTCATTGATTCATTTATTAATATGTAAGACATTCCAGTCTAAGAAATCACTTTGCATTCATAATATTTGCTCAGTGAACAAAACTGGAAATGTATATTAGAGAAAATGCACGGGGAAGCAATGCGAGATCATCACCGTAATCTATACAGGAGAAACGATTCGCTGTTTTGGGAAAAGGCTTGCGGAACACTGGCGACAATATATGAATAAGAGGAAAAATCCGCACTCTATCAACATACTGTAAAAATATAAATAAATGCGCCCTTTTAAAGCCTAGCGAGGTTCATGGGCCCGGTTTCCCGGTGTCAATGGCGTATGTGTGCCCCAGCTGGACGAGACGCCAGTCCATCGCAGCATTACTCCTTTTTGCCACCTGAGTTGACTGGAGCAACGTGAAATGAAGTGTTTTTCTCAAGAAAACGCGTCGCCCGGTCCAGGAATCGAAACCACAATCTTACGATCATGATGCTGACACCCTAACCACTAAGCCACTCGCCTCTACATATCAACATGCTGTACTGAAACATAAAGTATCGATAGGAAATGTTGAAGTACAAATTCTTTCCATACATCCGAAAGCTCCAACATTAAAACAGATTACAAGAGTCAAATACAAAAATCAGACATCCCAGCATGCACTCAATATAAGAAATAAACTGTTGCAACAACATCACACGTAGCCAGACTCCTCGGTGCAAGAGCAAAACTAAAACTAAAGTTACCCCATCACACATATTCTTATGTTGGCAGTAACATATGGATATAAACAAGCAAATAATAAACAAAATAAATAAAACTAATACTGTACTATGTCATCAGCTCTTACGCTTACCTTAGAGGACTAAAATCATTTCAAAATATCTTCTTTCTTCTTTTAGATGCCATGTCCTACCACAATTCTCTGTTCTTTGTTTACTATAACAATTTAATGCCTCTTTCTTCCAACCAATTCGTCAAGCTTGACATCCATATCAATCTCCGCCTTCCTGTTTTTTAGAGGTATTTCGTCTGTCTTTACGTTCTGAAGTTCAAATTCCTCCGGGGTTGACTTTACCTTTCATCCTTTAGGGGGAAATAAAATAAGTACCATTTAATCACTGGGGTCGATGTAATCGACTTATCCCCATCACCTAAATTGCTAGCTTTGGGCCAAAATTTGAAATTATTATTATTATTATGCTTTGGTTATAAGAATTATTAAATCTCAGAATATTTTTTTGATAAAAAACAATAAAGCATAAATATATCACAGGCGTGGCTGCTTCCCAATCACACGGTTCCAGGTTCAGTCCTACTGCGTGGCACCTTGGCCGAATGTCTTCTACTATAGCCTCTGGCCTACAAAAAGTCTTTTTAGTGAATTTGGTAGACGGAAACTGAAAGAATCCCATTGTATATATGTATATATATATATATATATATATATATATATATATATATATATATATATGTGTGTGCGTGTGTGTGTGTGTGTGTGTGTGTGTGTGTGTGTGTGTGTGTGCGTGTGTGTGTGTGTATTTGTGTGTCTGTGTTTGTCCCCTTCACCATCGCTTGACAACCGATATTGGTGGGCTTACGTCCCCGTAACATTAGCGGTTCGGCAAAATTGACCGATAGAATAAGTACTAGGCTTGCAAAGAATAAGTCCTGGGGTCGAATTGTTCGACTAAAAGGTGGTGCTCCAGCATGGCCGTAGTCAATTGACTGGAACAAGTAAAAGAATAAAAGAATTTTCTTCGTTCGTTATTAGAAAACGATAAACGTGATTAAAATTTTCGTTAAGCAATGTTTATGAAGTACCGCGTACTAAGGCTGCCACATAATATATAATTCAGCATGAGAAATAATGTTTAGCTCGATGTTAACATATTTAATGCAGGGAGCATTAACGAGCTAATGTTATACATGCATACATATATTAGGCATGTGTATATATACATGTATGTGTGTGTGTGTGTGTGTGTGTGTGTGTGTGTGTGTGTGTGTGTGTGTGTGTGTGTTTATTAATGTATGTATTTGCGTATCTAAATATATCTTTATTAATTAATGCAAGGATATTGTACGTAGGAGGTGTATGTGAATAAATCTTTTGGATAGCGAGAAGTAATTGCGTGGGCACCATGTTCTTCTGAAAAACAAATCAATGATCCGGTTGCGATATATATAGCTGATATGGCTCCGTTTTTATCATCCTTGACTGAGAAAATGAATATCTGGGCTCTATATTTGGAAACTCGCTACATTGTATCCCATTCTCTACCATCCATCGATCCTTTGACCTCTCGATCTCTTGACCTCACGACCATACGACCATACGACCTCAGAAACTCTCGACCTCTAGCCTCACGACTTCTCGTCCTCGCGACCTCATGACCTCTCGACCTCACTTCTAACATCTCAAAGATGATCTTGGCAATCATGTTCTTGAACACTTTGTCTCTCGCCCTATATAATGATTGTAAAGAGTTCAGTAAACAGAGCGAGAAATTTGGTGAAAACAATATTGTTGGGGCTGCCCCCAGCAAAGTATACAATCCGACCTTCTGTCACCGTTTGAATCTGGGACTTCTGGTTAGATCATGCCACTATGGCCTGTGCTGTGGACGTTCTCTCTTACCCATACACTATCCATTTCAGTGATCCCCAAGTGTTAGACATTATCCTCACTGGAGATCTCTTTCTGCAAACACACATCCTCAGCATAGCAACAACGCTATCGGAAAGACTGGTCTTCCTCTCCAAGAGCAGAAAATGTCAGCTCTTAATAAGTATTAATGTTCTACCATGCTCAAACAACAACCATGATTGAATATTATTTCCATATATGAGGCAGTGCTGCAGCTGTACATATAGATTTTCTTCACCTCAGTCGAACACAATCACGATCGAAGTTGAATCAATGATCAGAGGAGAGATGCAGTCGGGAGTTTAAATAGGTTAAGTTGATCAGCAGTGATTTTTGATAATACCGTGGGTCAGGATGAACATTCTGCAACGTCGAATAACCAAACTGCTATTCACTTAAAAATCGACGATGGCAAATTACACACTCACTCAACCTCTTCTATACTCCTCTCTGTATCTCTCTTTTATCTCAAAGCATGCTATCTAGCTAAATTACTAAAATTACCACAATATTCTCTAAAAAATCAGGCCGTAACATTAATCTTATTTTTCCGACTTAATTTTGTCATTTTCTCTTCTTGGAACAGATGTATTCCATTTCCAGCTATTAACGATGAAACACATGAACTCATACGACAAACTATTGTGATATTTGTTTGGACGCTATCATCGTTGTTAAATTTATCATGTGATGGCTGTGTGGTAAGTAGCTTGCTTATGAACCACATGGTTCGGGTTCAGTCCCACTGCGTGGCACTTTGGGTAAGTGTCTTCTACTATAGCTTCAAGCCGACCAAAGCCTTGTGAGTGGATTTGGTAGACGGAAACTGAAAGAAGCCCGTCGTATATATACGTGTGTGTGTGTGTGTGTGTCGGTGTCGGTGTTTGTCCCCCCAAATCACTTGACAACCGATGCTGGTGTGTTTATGTCCCCATAACTTAGTGGTTCGGCAAAAGAGAGCGATAGAATAAGTACTAGGCTTACAAAGGATAAGTCCTGGGGTCGATTTGCTCGACTAAAGGCGGTGCTCCAGCATGGCCGCAGTTACATGACTGAAACAAGTAAAAGAGTAAAAGAGTATATATATATATATATATATATATATATATATATACTATATGTAAAACAGAGATGTGTGTGTAATCGCTTTTCACGTGAAATCGACTTCACCAAATGCTTCCATACTTTTGATGCGTGAATAATTTGACATCGGATAAATCTTAGGCTCTTCATTTGATTTTTTTAAATTAAAAATAAATGATATTGCTTTATATTTAAGATTCACTTCTTTAAAAAGGTTCCTCAATGTCAACTTCCGGTATTGACGTCAAACACACACATACATAAATGTATACAAACATATTTACAAAGACACACGTGTGTATGCGCGCGCGTGCGTGTTTGTAAGACACAGAGTGTGAATGAGTCAAGGGCTGTGTTGTCATATGCATACATCCAAAGGTGTATGTATATTTATGCATGTACGTATACATGACAACAAACCTCTCTGTCTCACTCACACTCTGTCTCTTACAAACACACACATACATAAATGTATACAAACATATTTACAAAGACACACGTGTGTATGCGCGCGCGCGTGCTCCGGTATTGACGTAACAACAGCAAAAAGCTTCATTCTCTATTTTGTGTGTGACTGTGTGTGTTCGTGTGTATGAGAGAGAGAAAGAGAGAGTAAATACTACATACACACCGCTCTCTCACTCTGTCTTACACACATACACACGCACACACACACCCCTTGACTCACTCACACTCTGTCTCTTACAAACACACACATACATAAATGTATACAAACATATTTACAAAGACACACGTGTGTATGCGCGCGCGCGGGGGTTCCACAATCGCCATTTATTTCAATTACTCTTGTGAGGATATTCACGTAAATCATTTTTTCATTTAATCCCTATTTTAATTTTCGTAAAAGTTTCCAAGTACCAATGAGGCTTCTTGGCACATCTTCAATTTTCCCCATTCATGAGAGGCGCCCAGCCATCATTCATTTGAGAGTCCATCTACAGAATGTCCTCTCAAATTTCTATACAGCATATTTTGCCTTTTTTTCTTCAAGTATATAAGCAACAATTTCATTCCCGAGCAACGCCGGGTGCCTCTGCTAGTATATATATATTTTATTATATACACCGTGGTGTAACTCCTGTTTATGAGGTAGAAACTCCTTGATATTTTGGGTATTTGAGTATATATAAATTTAAAGAATGGAGTAAACGCATATTATAACTGCATACTTTTATTCCGACATATGTTTCGAAGAATTACAATTTATGCGATCCGTAGGAATCGGCGATGTTAAAAATGTAAACTTCTCCTCAGGGAAAAGTATGAGAACCAGCTTAAACGTAAGACATTATAATCGAATATGAGAACTATAGTTAGAGAAGGTTATAACGTAATTCATTTGAAAAAACCGTTAGAGAATAGGACGCTACCAGATAGTCCGTTGGACAAGAAGTGAAGAAGAGAAAAGAAAGAAGAAAAAAAGGGGAAAGAAAATTCAGAGTGTAGAATTAGGAGACGGTAGGATAATATAAATCCGATAAAAATTGGAGAGGAATGTTATGTAATAAAAAGGCATTATAAATGGGGTTAATCTTGTGTATACCCACATAAGCACATACATAAACACACATGCATACATAAACGTACAAACATACACAAATATATATATATATACATAATATGTATATGTACTTACATATGTATATATATATATATATATATATATATATATATATATATATATATATATATATATATATATATATATACATATATATATATATATATATATATATATATATATATATATATATATATATATATATATATATATATATACATATATATATATATATATATATATATATATATATATATATATATATATATATATATATACATATATATATATGAGTGTGTGTATATATATATATGTATGTGTGTGTGTGTATAAAAGAGTAAAAGAGTATATATATATATATATATATATATATATATATATATATATATATATATATATATATATATACTCTTTTACTCTTTTATACACACACACACATACATATATATATATATATATATACACACACTCATATATATATATATATATATATATATATATATATATATATATATATATATATATATATATATATATATATATATATATATATATATATATATATATATATACATATATATATATGAGTGTGTGTATATATATATATGTATGTGTGTGTGTGTATAAAAGAGTAAAAGAGTATATATATATATATATATATATATATATATATACTCTTTTACTCTTTTATACACACACACACATACATATATATATATATATATATACACACACTCATATATATATATGTATATATATATATATATATATATATATATATATATATATATATATATATATACATATGTAAGTACATATACATATTATGTTTATTTATACATACATATGTATAAATATACATTTATATATTAATTATATACTATATATAATATTATATATATTATATATATTGTATATATGTATATATATAATTCATTTAGGCAGCAGTGTGTGTGCGTATGTATGTGTGTATGTGTGTTTGTATATATGGTCGTATATCTATATAATCACCATTTTATATTTTTATGTACTTAAGCACACAAACACTATAATTTGAGGGGGTAGTATCGGGGACACATCGAAGGAAACAGTCATATGTGTGTATGTGTGCACGAGTGTGTGTAAGTTTGTGCGTGTGTGCGTGTTTGTGTGCGTGAGTGTGTATAAGTCAGTGTGTGTGTCTATGTGTGAACGTATATATATATATATATATATATATATAGTCCAACTGAATTTTAAAAATAACATTTTAAAGTAGATTCATTAAAATAAACACATCCTTTTCCGCATGCCAATGCCTTCAATAACATGTCAATCGAACTTTAACACCGTACGTCTCATGCCTTCTCTTCTGCGAGTGCATATAATCAGGGTGTAGATGAATTTTTCCTGTTCCCTTTTTTTAGGCTGATACGAATTCTGCTTCTATGCTTATGAGCGCAGTTTCCAGATAAAAAAAACTGTCAAGAGACCGGTATAATACAAGCTATTCTATATCTATGTCGTATCATTTTCTTTAAACCAAATGACTTAATCCCTGTGTAATACTCAGTTACATCGGTCTAAACCTAGCTTAAGGCGCATTATATTGGGTTTCAGCTTAATAACTCATTATTGATATGTTGATATGTATGTATGTATGTGTGTACGTGGTGTATCTATGCTTATGTAATATATATATATATATATATATATATATATATATATATATATATCTGTAAAAATATGTGACACTTATTCGGTAGCCATGATAAAACTCCGAGTTTCGGATGCCGGGGTGGGAACCCACGCCAACATCTCTTCAGTTATCCGGCCATTGAAGAAATGTTGGCGTGGGTTCCCACCTCGGCACCGGCATCCGAAACTCGGAGTTTTATCATGGCTACCGAACAAGTGTCACATATTTTTACAGATAAATTCCTCTATTTACATAATATCGAGGTCTCTTTCTTTCTTTTGTTGTCCTTTCTATCAATATATATATATATATATATATATATATATATATATATATATATATATATATATATATATATATATATATATATATATATATATATATATATATATATATGGTGTCCGGTTAATTCGACGACGGCAATTTGTCGTCATTTAATTCGTCATTGGTCAATTTGTCCCCCAGATCAATTCGTCGTCAATAAATTCGTCGAGATTATAGGAAAAATGGAAGAACAAAAATCTTATTTTCGTTCTTAGTTTATTTTAAGGTTTGCTGTATTACATTTTTTTTTATATTTAAGATTATGCGGAATTGTTTTTAGAAAAATAATTTTTGGGGCTTGGATCATATATTTCCATGGCATTTTTTTATACCCAGGTTCATATCTCTGTATTTTTTTCTTTTGGCATGATTCTTCTCCTTGATAAGCTTCTGCAATTTGGTACTGGCAAACGTTTCCTCAAATTTTAATCACATTAATAAGTTTCCAAATATTTAAATGATTAATATTCACCAGGATTTTTCAACGCGTTGTGTAGGCTTCTAAACTATATGTAGTACGAGCAATCCCCGTCATGCATCGATCCCAAACATTCCATATAGGTAATGGAAATGGAGATTCAAGGCGTTGCCTCCTCTTTCTCTAGGTGGTCCTATATAATTGCTTTCACAATAGGAAATATCGTGAAATATCATCATCATCAAGTTGTTCATATCCATCTATAACATCATCAGTGGAGGCGCAATGGCCCAGTGGTTAGGGCAGCGGACTCGCGGTCGTAGGATCGCGGTTTCGATTCCCAGACCGGGCGTTGTGAGTGTTTATTGAGCGAAAACACCTAAAGTTCCACGAGGCTCCGACAGAGGATGGTGGCGAACCCTGCTGTACTTTCACCACAACTTTCTCTCACTCTTTCTTTCTGTTTCTGTTGTACCTGTAATTCAAAGGGTCAGACTTGTCATACTCTGTGTCACGCTGAATCTCCCCGAGAACTACGTTAAGAGTACACGTGTCTGTGGAGTGCTCAGCCACTTGCACGCTAATTTCACGAGCAGGTTGTTCCGTTGATCGGATCAAATGGAACCCTCGTCGTCGTCGTCGTCGTAACCGACGGAGTGTCAACCATAACATCATCAACCAGCAGGAAGGCAAGGTCAACAAAACACCGCATTTTTAGACTAAAACTATCATCTTCGGGATATCTGCATTTTAGTCCTTCTTGTAAAACATGCTTTTACACATTTTGTCCTAAATGAAACAAGCAGCATGCCAAAGTCGACCCAGGAAACGATCCCAGAAATCCGTTATCGGCTGCTTTTTCGAAATCCATAATTATGTTATCAGGTGCCTCATATGCTGTAATTCATTTATTTTGGCTAAAAGTCTTCTATATATGTCTTGACTTTTATCAGAGAACAATGAGAACAATGGTGAGCCATTAAAATTACCAATTTGAATGTGAAGTATATATAACTGAAAAAATATACTAGAGCAGCACTGAAATGTTCCATCTGATGCCCAGTTCTTGAGCTGTTTTAACTGTCTAAGTGCTTTGTCACTTGCAGATATTAGTATTTGCTTTGAATCTTCCATCCTGTTGTCATACTGTAAAAACGCTTCGTCATTGTCAAGGTAGAAGTATTCGTTTGGAATAGAAAACCCAACATTTGTAAGGGGGTAGCAGGATAGTTGGAATCAGCTTGCTTCCAACGTCTAATACTCCTATTAAGCTGTACTGACGTTTAAATTCTGAACTGGCTGTGTGGTAAGTAGCTTGCTTACCAACCACATAGTTCCGGGTTCATTCCCACTGCGTGGCACCTTGGGCAATTGTCTTCTACTATAGCCTCGGGTCAACCAAACCTTGTGAGTGGATTTGGTAGACGGAAACTGAAAGAAGCCCGTCGTATATATATATATATATATATATATATATATATATGTATGTATGTATGTGTGTGTATATGTTTGTGTGTCTGTGTTTGTCCCCCAGCATCGCTTGACAACCGATGCTGGTGTGTTTACGTCTCCGTAATCTAGCGGTTCGGCAAAAGAGACCGATAGAATAAGTACTAGGCTCACAAAGAATAAGTCCTGGGGTCGATTTGCTCGACTAAAGGTGGTGCTCCAGCATGGCCGCAGTCAAATGACTGGAACAAGTAAAAGTGCGGTAATTGAGCGAGGGGCATCACGAGATGAAATAGACTTTACTTTAATATTTGAAACTATTATCCTTGCACTCACCTCTGCAGCAGCTGAAGCGCGATCATGGACCACAAACTTCTAAAGCTCTTTACAATTTTCATCTGCATGAAGTCTCGCTTTGCACACTCGATTTTCACACCTCCAGTATATCTTCAATCCATCTGCGTTCTGCTTATTTTTTGTATATATATATAATTTTCTTGATCGATCTCTTTGATGTTTCCTTTCTATGAAGTTAGGAATTTGCAGGTAGTCATGTTGATGGGTAGGCGTATTGAATAAATTTAATTCGATTTGCTTGAAAATCTTTGCTCGTAAACTGTTCAGCGCAGATACTTGAGAGAGAGAGAGAGAGAGAGAGAGAGAGAGAGAGAGAGAGAGAGAGAGAGAGAGAGAGAGAGAGAGAGAGAGGGGGGGTTGGGGGTTGGGGGGGAGGTAAAGGCAGAAAATATCTAAAACTGTCCAACGACAGTTTTAATTCTAAAGTGATTGTTCTAAACTTTCCGTCGAAAATCAAATTTAAGAGTGTTTTGGGACGAATTGGCCAGCGATGAATTGATCTGGGGATGAACTGATCGACGACGAATTGACAGGGGACAGATTAACAGACGACGAAATAACCGGGGACGAATTGTCCTGGCACAATATATATACATGTATGGTGGAGGCGCGTGGCCTTGTGGTTAGGGTGTCAGCATCATGATCGTAAGATTGTGGTTTCGATTCCTGGACCGGGCGGCGCGTTGTGTTCTTGAGCAAAACACTTCATTTCCCGTTGCTCCAGTCAACTCAGCTGGCAAAAATGAGTAACACTGCGATGGACTGGCGTCCCGTCCAGCGGGGAAACACATACGCCATTGAAACCGGGAAACCGGGCCCGTGAGCCTGGCTAGGCTTTAAAAGGGCGCATTTATTCTATTTTTATATGTATGTATGTATGTATGTATCAAGGGTAAGAAAGGTATTGATGTCAGGAAGACCCATAAGGTATCGGTAAACGCTAAGTAAGTGCTACGGATAGACCATGGTCAAGCTCCAGGCTCCATAATGATAAGAGGGAGGAGATCAACGTGGATCATGCCTTAGTATGCATATATATATAAATTGACAGAATGAGATAAAAAAAAACCCAAGGCAGTAAATAGATTTCATAACATTTATCATGAAAAGGTTTTACAGCTGTTTCCGGGATATTTTATATTTCCCTTCATCAGAGAAGGTGCGAGAAAATGTTTGAGTATTAATTATTGTCTCTGATGAAGGGATATATAAAATATCCCGGAAACAGCTATAAGACCTTTTCATGATAAATGTTATGAAATTTATTTACTGCCTTGGTTTTTTTTTAATCTTATTCAGTCAATTTATATATATATATATACATATATATATATATATATATATATATATATATATATATATATATATATATATATATATACATTTATATATATATATATATATATAAATATATACATATAAATATATATATATATATATATATATATATATATATATATATATATATATATATATATATATATATATATATATATATATATATATATATATATATTACATAAACATAGATACATACATTCACACGCATACATACATACTTATATACATGCATACATACATACATGCGTGCATACATACATGCATACATACATACACACATACATACATAAAACCATAAAGTCAGGAGGTATGAAAAGTGGGTATATATTCATTTAACCACATAACCTCTATAGGATTACATATATATATATATATATATATATATATATATATATATATATATATATATATATATATATATATATATATATATATATATATATATATATATATATATATATATATATATATATATATATGGGTATACGGTTTAGATATAGATTCAAGGTTGAATATGGTAATTATGCGTAGGCACCCGAATATCGCATCCCGAAAGGATAGGTGATTAAAATCAAAAAAATAAGCAACACGGATTTCATGTGTGTGTGTGTGTGTGTGGATACATATATACATAGATAATACATGCATGCATGCATGCATACATACATACATACATACATACATACACGCATGCATACATACATACATACATACATGCATACATGCATGCATACATACATACATACATACATACATACACACATACATACATATATGAGTATTTTATACTCGTTTCAGTCATTGAACAGCAGCCATACCAGGAAACTACCTTGGAGGATTGTAGAAGACACTTGCTCAAGATACCGCGCGTTGAGACTGAATTACACACACACACACACACACACACACACACACACACACACACACACACACACATACAAACACACACGCATGCACGCACGCACACACATTCATAAAGACATATTCACTCAATCCCATGCACACACATAATTAAAATATGATATGAAAGTTATATTTCCGAGGCACTGCTTATGCATATTAAATGAATTGAAAAAGCCATAGCGTATGAATTGGTGTCACCCATTTACGTCACATTCCGTAATGAATTCCGCTTACTCTGATGCACTTTAAACATTCACTAAAGTTTCGCCACATTTGTCTATATCAGCGGTCTACTTGTTATCATCACTAGCAGTAAGTGTTCTATGCAGATAAAACCTCTCTTTAATCATTAATCTTCCGCATACAGACGCCATTCACAGGCAACCTAAACATCTCGCGCTAGATTTGCACTGCTTCTATTGACAGAGACCTTGAAAAAAATACACCATTCATTGTATTCTCAGCGGCCTAGTCTCCGTCGACAACTCCGTGTTACAGTCATTGCACGTATCAAGAAAACAGACTCGTACTACATCCACTCCCATTACGGAATTAACCCTGTCAATTTTGCTACAGTCACACAGTCTTTGATAATCTCTTGTGGTAGCCTCACGTAACATTGCCAAAACCGCAACACAGAGACATGACTTCCGTTACAGGACAACAAAACTATTTCAACTCATCCATCGCTAATTATCAATAAATTTCAAAGTTGATCCATACTGGATTATACCCATGGTAGTTCCATTCTTGTATACATTGACATTGTGAGGATACGTGGCTTCATGGTTAGGATATTCTGCTCTCGATTGCATGGTCGTGTGTTTGATACCCAGCAACGCAATTTGTCCATGAGCAAACACTTTATTTCACGTTGCTCCAGTCCACTCAGCTGTTGAAGATGAGTAGTACCGGTATTTCAAAGGGCCTAGCTTGTCACATTGAGTCACGTTGAATTTCCCCGAGATGTACGTTAAAGTGTCTGGAATGCTCAGCCACTTGAACGTTAATTTCACCAACAGGCTGTTCCTCGATCGGATCACCTGAAATCCTCGTCGTTGCAACTGACGGAGCGCCAGTTACACTGACGTTCTAGATTGCTTCCAAAAGACCATTATACCAATAAGCAAAGCCTCAGCAACATATTACCGAGTTTTTTTCTTTTTATTGTTTCTTAAATTATTATCAACTCCACAAAAAAACAAAAACAAACAAACAACCAAAACAAAACATTCAAACACCAGCCAATAGTCAAATACATTTCAGCAATGACTATCTCAAAAATAATATATCTAGGCCACATTACCGAATATATCCTTCCTGTTTAAGACAGTAAGGTGAGATATGAGTGAGATTTGACTGCCATTTCTAGCTGGTAGAACGATCGTATAAAGGTGACTAGGGTTTTCTTTCGAAGATAACGTACTGTAATATATTGTATTAGACTACCAGTATTTGATGGTTCGTCTTTAAAATTTAGCACGGAACACTTATCAGAAAAACCTTGTAGAAGACATAGGAACTGCTTGTTATCGATAAGTATGGAGTTGCACCAATCATTAACGTTCGTATTTTGGATACCGAGCTGGCCTTGATGATAGGTTTGAAAGTCCCTTAAAAGACTATTAGATAAAGCACCATACTAGTCAATTTTTGTGAAAGTGTTTGCATCTTAATAGTTGAAAATATCGTATTAACAACAAATGATGTGTATACAGTTCTGTTTACCAGTTTCTAAGACCAGAGAGCAATAATGAGGACTATAAATTTCACGCCCTTTAGGCTTCTTGCTGATATCGTGCTGGCCTTGTATCAAAATGTGAAACCATTATTCCTTAAACCCTGATCATCAGTGATTAAACAACCCTATGATGAAAGATATTTAAGCTTTATCTTAAACACTATTTCTAGGGCCACATTACTTCAATGTATCCTTCCTTTTTACCACAGTAAGGTGTGATACGTGGAGGCGCGTGGCTTAGTGGTTAGGGTGTCAGCATCATGATCGTAAAGACTGTGGTTTCGATTCCTGGACCGGGCGACGCGTTGTGTTCTTGAGCTAAACACTTCATTTCACGTTGCTGCAGTCCACTCAGCTGGCAAAAATGAGTAACGCTGCGATGGACTGGCGTCCCGTCCAGCTGGGAAACACATACGCCATTAAAACCGGGAATCCGGGCCCATGAGCCTGGCTAGGCTTTAAAAGGGCACATTTATTTTTTATTTTAGGTGTGGTATAGGAGAGATTTAGCTATCATTTCAAGCAAGTATTTCGACACTAACTCGGGACATAGGGTGTGTTAATATTTTCCAAGCAGGATATAACAATGCCACTTCGGGATACCCCAACTTGATCCTTCGGTAGCTCTAACCATATCTGTAGTCAGCTCTGTCAGAAACTGTTGAACCCAGTAACGTGTCTTTTGCAATAACTACTGGAGATGAAAGCGGCGAGCTGGCCGAATCGTTAGCACGGCGGGTGAAATGCTTAGCGGTATTTCGTCTGTCTTTACGTTCTGAGTTCAAATTCCGCCGAGGTCGACTTTGCCTTTCATCCTTTCGCGGTCGGTAAATTAAGTACCAGTTGCGTAATGGGGTCGATCTAATCGACTGGCCCCTTCCCCCAAAATTTCGGGCCTAGTGCCTAGAGTAGAAAAGAATAACCACTGGAGATTTGATTATAGGATATAAACTAGACTACGGTTTTCTTTACGGCCATGATTTTTTTACACGGTTTTCGTATCGTGGCTTCGTGTGTGACTCTATGTGTATAACTTGTATAACTTTATTTCGTCCAAATTGAGCAATAGGAAATTGTCTGTGGTGCAGCACTGATATGGATGAACTCAACTGCTTTCATTCAAACACATTCACAAGAAGGAGGCATTTGTGTGCACACTCTACCATACTCTTAGAAACTGAAAATTATTAGTTCATTCCTGGTTTTACAAACGAAAAGCGAACATGTGTTCCTACCCGTATTTCGTTGTTGTTTAGTTCGAGGTTAAGCCTGACTGAACAAACTTAGGATTAAAATTTTTTTCGGTCATGATGATACCATAGTTTTCTTTTCAGGCATAGATAGTATGACATAGATCTACATTGGGTATTATGCGAGAAAAATTTGGTTATAGTTTCTTGTAGTCAAGTGACATTACTAAAATTTCCTCGCTAACTCTTTACTGCACGGCGTCAAAATCTGTGGTGATTTGTTTAATATGTTCCGAATCAAGTTCCATTTTATCGTTGACTGCCAGTTCTTTGTTTTCATCATGTTTTTAAAGATCTAAACAGGTGCTGGTGAGGGCATTGACCTTATCATCCAGTTACGTTCGGTAAAGAATGAAGATGGGTAGCTCGTCACATACTGGAGTCAGAGAAGAGATTGAACGGTTTTTTACATCGGTTTTTATTTAGACCAGGAACGTAAATACAAACATACGTATACACAAACAAACATGCATAAATATATACGCATACATTTCATACACACCCATACACACAGACACACACATACACGCACACATACACACACGCACACATATATATTATCTTCTACTTGTTTCAGTCATTTGACCGCGGCCATACTGGGGCACCACCTTGAAGGGTATTTAGTTGAACAAATCGACCCAGGGTTTATTTTTTTTAAAGCCTGGTACTTATTCTATCGACAACTTTTGTCGAACCGCATAGGGTAGACAGACTGTGGACAGTTTATTGGCCTCATCCTCTCTCTTCTTCATAATTGGGGTGGATAGTGTACTTTTGGGGTAGTTGTTGCTTAACAGATCGTTACTGAGCTTGATCATTTCTTCGTGATGTGTATAACGATCGATCCTATGTGAAAGGCCTCTCCGAAAAGATACAAAAGATATGCAGCCCATATGACATCAGGACAATATTCAAGAGTAGTAATACAACACTTCGCAAATATCTCCTTCGGGTAAAAACCACCAATAGAAGAGAATATGACTTAGAACTGCGTGTACTCCATCCCATGCAGTTGTGGTAGGTTATACAAAGGCGAAACATGACGCTCCCTCAAAATAAAAGTAGAGGAACATCGCAAAGCTGTGACACGAGGAGATATTGATAAACAGGGTATAGCTGACCATGTATGGAAAAATGGAGACCACCTCCCCCTGTGGGATGAAGTTAAAATAATAGACAGAGAACACCACTGGAAAATACGAAAACTAAAAGAAGCAGCACATATGCTAGGACACAACAACCTCCTAAGCAGACCGAGTGCAGATATGAGCAGCATATGGGAACCGGTATTAAGGAAGGATAGGAAAATATTAGATTTATAAGCCCTAAAATTCACCAGTCCATAATTGCCTACGGCATATAGCGTAATAGTTATGAGCGCGGGCTACTAACCCCAAGATTCCGAGTTCGATACCAAGCAGTGACCTGAACAATAATAATGACATCGAAAAAAAAACCTTAGGAATGAGAACCCAGGTTCGAAATTTCCCCAAGACACCTGAAGAAGGCTGGAGGGTATATCAGCCGAAACGTTGTGTTAACAACAAACAAGATGAGGACAAATATCCGTTGAATGTAAATAATGTAAATAATGCACATAATTCCTCATCTCGTAAATATAGAAATATATATTTATATATGTATATACATTACACACATATATATACATACATACATATAACTTATAATGCACGTACCACATCCTCGAATTGTTTTCTTGTGATTTTTCTTCGTTTTTTTTGGCGGGGAGGGGGGATAAATTATATATATATATATATATATATATATATATATGACGGGCTCCTTTCACCTGTCTGTTCAATCTTCTCACAGGGCTGTGGTTGGCTCGAGGCTATAGTAGAAGACATTGCCCAAGGTGTCACACAGTGGCACAGAACCTGAAGCCGTGTGATTGAGAAAGAAGCTCCTTACCACACAGCCACGCCTGTACGTATATGGCGAGAGTGAGCTAATGTGCGGTTCGAACGCTTGATCCTTATAAACAAATCATTTGTGCATGTCGTTCGGCAAAAGATGAACGCTTATACGTCGTCTGCGACGGGAGAGTCCATCATATATACACGTTCGCACACACATGTATGTATGCAAATGTATAGTCTAGCGTATACATGTGTATAGTGCAGCAGTCTGTTGGTTTTTGTAATCATAATATTCTGGATTAAATTCTATCGTTTCATATCTTGGGTTAACATACCTCCAGATTAACGGAAATCTTGTCAAAGATACTGGGAACAAGGAAACTGTTTGAAACTCCTCAGAATCCTACCGATTTTCCCTGAAAATTACACTAATGGGATTCCTTGTCCATGTAATTCTTTACCAGTTACCCTGTAATTCATCGAGTGGCAATTAGATATTTCAGTTAATAAAAAGGACTTCCAGTTCTATATTTAAGAGATGAGGAATTATTTACATTATTTACATTATCTACATTTGACGGATATTCGTCCTCATCTTGTTTGTTGTTAACACAACGTTTCGGCTGATATACCCTCCAGCCTTCGTCAGGTGTCTTGGGGAAATTTCGAACCTGGGTTCTCATTCCTATCGATGTTACTATTATTATTATTATTATATTATTATTATTATTATTATTAATATTAATATTAATCAGGTCGCTGCCGTGAATCGAACTCGGAACCTTGGGGTTAGTAGCCCGCGCTCTTAACCACTACGCCATATGCCCGTGGGCATATGGCGTAGTGGTTAAGGACTTCTATTTTTTGTTTAATCAACTGTCTTTTCAATGATATATATTTACTTAAGTATGTTACATACTCTTTTACTCTTTTACTTGTTTCAGTCATTTGACTGCGGCCATGCTGGAGCACCGCCTTTAGTCGAGCAAATCGACCCCAGGACTTATTCGTTGGAAGCCTAGTACTTATTCTATCGGTCTCCTATGCCGAACCGCTAGTTTACGGAGACGTAAACACACCAGCATCGGTTGTCAAGCGATGTTGGTGGGGGGATAAACACAGACACACAAACATATACACGCACACATACATATATATATATATATATATATATATATATATATATATATATATATATATATATATATACATATATACGACGGGCTTCTTTCAGTTTCCGTCTACCAACTCCACTCACAAGGCTTTGGTCGGCCCGAGGCTATAGTAGAAGACACTTGCCCAAGGTGTTACGCAGTGGGACTGAACCCGGAACCATATGGTTGGTAAGCAAGCTGCTTACCACACAGCCACTTCTGCGCTTATACTTACCACACAGCCACTCCTGCGCCTATATAGATAAAGATTTTAATCTTGATCTACTCCTGTTGCAGAATTCGAGTATTAGTCAGCCTTATCGGCGTCACTGCAGTCCAGTGTATAGCTTATACACAGTGTTTGTATACCTCCGGTTGATTGATTCGACCTTGTTTCGGAAGGGACGCGCGAGTGCAAAATCGGCAAAATACGCCTCTGTTGCTCTCGCAGTCACTTCTATAATAATTTCGTTTTGCCTACCTCTGAATGAAATCTATTGTACTTTTTAACACAATAAGTCTATAAATTATAGATGTTTTCGATCTAGTTTGGATTCTTTGCCATCAAATATGAATTCTTTGACGGCAAAGAATCCAAACTAGATCGAAAACATCTATATCTTTTTCCAGCACGAAAATTATAACTTCTGGTTTTCTGACGAAACGCATGCGGTATGTCATTATATATATATATATATATATATGCCTGTGAGGATGGTGGCGTTGGAGAGGTAGCAGCAAGTGCGGCAGCGTGGGCGGGAGCAGAGGAATGAGCCAGGTTGGGAGGTATATGTCCACAGGTTCTCCCCTAACCCCACCTCCCAGCCTGGTTTTTTTGAACCTGGGTTCTCATTCCTAAGGTATTTTTCGATGTTGTTGTTGTTATTAATATTATTATTATTATTATTATTGTTCAAGTCACTGCCTCGAATCGAACTCGGAATCTTGGGGTTACTAGCCCGCGCTCTTAACTACTACGCCCTATCCCCTCAGGCATAGGGCGTAGTGGTTAAGAGCGCGGGTTAATAATAATAATAATAATAATAATAATAATAATAATAATAATAATAATAATAATAACATCAAGAAATACCTTAGGAATGAGAACCCAAGTTCGAAATTTCCACAAGACACCTGATGAAGGCTGGAGGGTATATCAGCCGAAACGTTGTGTTAACAACAAACAAGATGAGGACAAATATCTGTCAAATGTAAATAATGATATATTTATGCCTAATTATGGTTTCTTTGAATTTTTACTCAGGAAAATATACCCCAGTGGGCTTATAGCCGTCAGAAATGGTAACAATATAAGAAATATTAATTATTTAGATGTCAATCAAGTAATTAAGGATCATAATGAAATATGTACTGAAATTTATAATAAAACAGAAGACTTTGGTTTCCAAGTGGCTTCAATGCCATGGTTCTGTAGTAAAATTCCTTCTTTTTTTTTTTTTTTTGTTATGGTGTTTTTGCAGGGCAAATTGTTAGATATAGTACTATTATCAATAATGCTAATAAATTTTTGGAAAGAATAAATAAACTGTTAAAACATTTAGTAAAACGAGGGCATAAAGATGGTAAATTGGTTAAAAATTTTAATTGCTGTTTAGGTGGGAAACTTGAAATTTTAAATAAATATGGGGTACGTACACTTTGGTCTCTTATATGTAAGTATATATTTATATAAATCTTGTACGACTCTATTCTTTCTTTCTTTCAGACCTTTCACGCTAATTCGTTCATTCCACTCTTCGTTCTTTCGTTCCCCCTCTCTCACATTTCTCTGCCTCCTCTTCTTGCTCACTTTCCCTCCTCTTCTTGCTTACTTTCCCTCCTCTTTTCACTTCACTGTGTCCCTATCATTTTTTCTCGCTCCTCCTTAATTCTTCTGTCCCTCTGCCTCTACCGCACTCTCTTCTCTCCCCACGTGACCGATGTTCGGCCAAGACTGATCTTTCTTTCTTGGTTCGACCGCCGTCCATGCAACATCTATATTCCTCCCTGTGCCTGTGAAATTTTGTATGCCTGCCGTAAGGTCTTATTTCCACACACGCCAGCTTAATTTAATTCGTCCTTAGTCGAAAGACATCTGTTGTTATGTTCTGTTATTTGTATTTGTGTAACATTCTCCGTCTTTTCTTTTCCATCCTTGTTTTCGTATACATTCGGTGCTTTCTTCCAAGGAATCTAATGCTCTTAGCTTAGTTTTTGCTTGGGGCTGGCCATATTGGAGCAATCTCGAGTATAACCATCCGAAATTGCAAAGATAATCTGGAACTCGACTGAGGAAAGAAAACTCCGAATGAGCCGTCCTTGTTTTCTTTGTATCGTCTATCTGGATGTTCTGTTGTCCCTTTTTTGTATCACTTAATAGTCTGGAAGATTTGCGTTCTTGTCCCATTTTGTATATATATATATATATATATATATATATATATATATATATATATATATGTGTGTGTGTGTGTGTGTGTGTGTGTGTGTGTATTTGTGCATGTTTTTTAGCGCTTCATGCATGCATGAGTGTCTGCATGCTTGTGCACGTATGTGTAGCTGATAAACCTTTGGTTTCTAGAAAGCTTCAAGTATTAAAACCGGCCAAAAATGAAAAAAAAAAAAAAGATTGAAAAGAAAAGAAATGTATGAGTCGTGGTATTAGATATCTTGTTGTTACAGGCGTTTAAATTATTTTGTCGTTGAGCAAAGCGAATTCTTGTACAAGTCTCAGTTTTCACAATGTAATATTTATAGTCTATAATCACAATACTTGAAGTGAAAACTGTAATACATATAAAGTAAACAGTAACATTTCAGGAAGCTAATTTTGTATGGCCAATCTGTCAGTATAAACAGTTCTAATTTGTATATACTGTTCTGTCGAAAGGAAGGGGTAGAGCTTAATTTAATCAGGGCCCTTATCCGATGATGGGTCTAGCCCTTAACGTTAAGCATTCTATCTTCCTCACGATAAACCAATATAATCCACTTTTGAATTGTTAGTAATATATATAGTTGTTACTTTTGTTATTTATATTCGTGTTGATCCTGGACGAGAGGAAACTTATCAGAAACTTTCTGGTTTTTAACATTCTGCTTTACTTCTTGGCTACATTACGAAATTTGACTTCATTTTTAGGACCGTAGGGTATGAGTTGAGGTGTAATTTGTCGTATAACTACTTATAGAATTTCTCACTGGCTCATACATGTCATTAGTTTCAATAAATCGACTCTGGCGATGTTGAATCTCTGTGTTTAAGAGTATTGACGAATATGTTTATAGGTTATTTATGCTCTCCAACTCGGCAGCAAACAAGTTACAGGCGAACCGGGTTAGATTTGAACTCCTAACGTAGACGAATGGCTCTCTACTGATTCTTCTAACCATCGAAATGTTGATTTCTTACATAGATTAGATCAAATCTGCAAATACTGTCGGAAGAAACCGACGAATGCATTGACAGAACTATTGAAATACACCTAGTTTATCGTCTGCTGATAAATAAAAGTTAAAGCAGACCACAGTAAAATTTTTTCCCCAACGTTTTACCTCAGATTTGACGGATGGTTGCAGTCAGTTATATTAACTATTAAAAAAATATGACTGATTTTTACCCAGGAAAGGTGAAAGATAAAACTGACTTACTTTTATATTTCTACTCCTACTGTTGTGCATATCAGGTCCTCTTGAAATGATTAGAAGAAATTGCTAAGCTTATCAGCCAAACGTTCTCTGTTTCTTTAGAAAGGGACCTTCTACACACTCTTCCACCTCTTTGGACGAAATGTAACCGATTCCAAATGGATGAGAGAGAGAAAGAGAGAGAGAGGAGGTAGAGAGAGAGAGTGGAGGTAGAGAGAGACAAAAGTGTGTGTGTGTGTGTGCGTATATTGTGTGTGTGAGAGAGTGAGAGTGAGAGAAATCGACTCTAGTGTTTCATTTGTAGTTTATTTATTGATCTCGGAAGGATATCAGTGACATTGACAGGATTTGAACTCGGAGCGAATACAGCCTGAACAAATAATACTTGGCGTTCTATCCGGCACTACACTCTAAAATCTATGCCAGAGCTCACCACTTATATCGTTAAATTATAAGAAATATTGGCTTCAAATTTTGGCACAAGGCGAGGTATTTTGGGTGAGAGTAAGTCGATTACATTGACTCCATTGGTACTTATTTTATTCGATCCTGAAAGAATGAAAGGCAAAGTCGACCTCAGCGGAATTTGAACTTGCAGACAGGCGAAGAGCCACAAAGCATTTCGCCCGGCGTGCTAGCGATTCTACCAGGACGCCGCCTTATTAATAATAATAACGAGAGCACTCAGAGAGCGCAAACCTCCGCCAAGGCAACACCGGCATCCTCTCAACGATTACCCAGAGAGGATTTTTAAAATGAGAATATCTGAAATAAACACGACCGCTCACACAAACGAGAATACTAAAAATGAACCCGACCGCTCACAAAAATTAAGGAAAAAACAGGAAAAATAATCCAGAATCCTTGTCCGGTACTGGATCGCCCCCAAAATCTAATCAGTTCGTGCAAGTCACGAAACCAAACATCCCTGAAAGTTTCATCCGAATCCACCCAGCGGTTCTTCAGATATCTTCTCCACGGACAAACAAACACGACTGAAAACAATACCTCCGCCTTCGCTAAGGCGGTGGTAATAATCCTTTCTACTAAAGGTACAAGGCCCGAAATTTGGTGGAAGAGACTGGTTGAATTTGAATTCAGAATCTAAAGACGGACGAAACGGCGCTAAGCATTTTGCCGAACATGCTGACGATCCTGCCTGGAATGTCTTTATTCACTTAACATTGAATGAATGTGTTGTGTCGACGTCCCCAGACATATAAATAGAGGTAGTCTGGCCGTGGTAGGAATGTTGAGTAGCAGTTGAGTAGCGGTTGAGTAGAGATCATCCGAAGGTGCTAGATAGCAGTAGCTTGAGACATAACAGAATGATATTAGAGTTTAACATTAGGACTAAAACCTTCGTAGACACAGCGTCATCCGAGCCACGCTGGAGTCCGATCTGCTAAGGTCGGCTTTGACTTTCAAAACACTGGGTAAGCAAAGACAAGTACTGGAGACTTTAAGTCGGTTAAATATCCACAAACATCCAAAGAAAAACAAAACAAAACATGTGTAAACCTAATAACTATGTTAAATAAATACGCGACCCATGCATACACACGAACACAAACACATACATATTCTTTTATTTGTTCCAGTCATTTGATTGTGGCCATGCTGGAGCACTACCTTAAGGACTTATTCTTTGTAAACCCATTACTTATTGTATCGGAATCTTTTGCCGAACCGCTAAGTTACGGAGACATAAACGCACCAACATCAGTTTTCAAGTGATGGTGGTGGTGGTGGTGGGGAGACAAACACAGATACACAAATATATATATATATGTATGTATACGACGGGCTTCTTTCAGTTTCTGTCTACCAATTTCTCTCACTAGGCTTCGGTCGGCCCGAGGCTATAGTAGAAGACGCTTGCCCGAAGTACTACGCGGTAGAACTGAACCCGGAAGAATGTGGTTGGGAGCCAAGCTTCTTACCACACAGCCACTCCTGCGCCTACGTATGTATATATATATATATATATATATATATATATATATATATATATATATATATATATATATATATATATATATATATATATATATATATATATATATATATATATATATATATATATATATATATATATATATATATATATATATATATATATATATATATATATATATATATATATATATAGATAGATAGATAGATAGATAGATAGATAGATAGATAGATAGGCATACATAAGCTTGGTCTACTGCATGTTTTTTCTCTCACATATTTGATTTTCTTTTGTGTTTCCCCACCCATGTTGATAGTTTATTTTAGACTAGCTTTTGTTGTTGGTGTTACTTTGCTTTGTTGCGTTTGAAAGATCGCATTTACTACTACTACTATAGTCAGTGTTTGTGGTTGTGGTTATGTGGATGTATCTATTTTGGCTTGTGCAACTAACTGTTAGTGAATAGGTTAATGGCTGCTTATATTATTAAAACGGATGTGTGTGAATGCAGAAAGTATGTGTACATACACTATGCAGGAACAAAATACATTGATAACTGCAAGCCTAAATTCATTGTGTGAAATACTGTGCAGCTTTGTACAAGTGCAAATGCACGCATACGCAACACACAGAAACACACACAGAAACACACTCGCATATATAGATACATGTACATAGTTACGTAAAAATGTACACAGATATACATATACATGTATTTAAATACATACATATGTTTATTCATAATTTTAAGGATATATTTTCTTTTCAACCTCGCCACCAGGCAGGCAGGCAGCCGTTCTAGATAAACACAAAAGCCTCCGATCAGAAAGCGAACATACATATCTACTTGCTTTCTTTATGTGGAGCAATAAGCGTACATTTTAAAAATATTCTGAAAATACATGAAAAGTAGAATTGTGAAAAGAATGTTGGGGAAGATAATTTTTTTCATTATTTACTATTTTTCCGGTCAATCTAATTAGCATGCAGAAACCTGATTGTCAAACCAAACATTTTATCCACAAATACATATGTATGTATGTATGTGAGTGTATATTCATGTATATATGTTATTTAATTTCATTTCTTGATTTTTTTGCCAATGTAAATAGAACCGGTTTCTAACCTAGATTCAAGTCTCTGTCATTGGAATTTCAACAACACCTACAAGGTACATGTTTGTGTGTATATGTGCAATATTTATCGTCAGTGCACGTACTGACATGTCTGTTTTGTTTTGTTTATGCTAAACATTCTAAAAGTTTTACATATTTTAACATTTCTATTCATGACTCATGTCTGTAATTGAACTAGCTTTCTCCTTTCTGGTTTTGGAAACTCTAATTTCCCGAAATTGTTGCTGAGACAGTTTCTTACATATCTTAGTCCCCTAAAAATTACGAGCGTAAATCTGAACTTATAATCCGGGTAAAGTAGCTGTAAGTTTATCAACAGTTCAGTGCAGGTGTATTGTTTTCGCTGATCTTTAGCTTTATGTTGCCATCCACTGGGCAACTGATTTCCACTTCTGTACGTAATTTCCTTTGTCCCAAATCATTATGTCTGGTC